>NW_007249973.1:206823-211542 GCF_000164805.1 Carlito syrichta | reverse complement strand
ACTGCACTCCAGTCTGGGTGACAGAGTGAGACTCCAACTCAAAAAACAAACAAACAAAAAAAGAGCCCAAATACAGGACATAGAAGACAAAAATATCATAGAAAACATCAACAAAACATAAAGCTGGTTCTTTGAAAGAATTAACAAGATTGATGGGCCCCTAGCCAGAAAGACCAAGAAAAAGAGAGAAAAAGTCCAAGTAAACACAATCAGAAATACAATAGATCAAATCACAACTGACCACGAAGAAATACAAAAGATTATCAGAGATTACTATGTACACCTATGTGGAAACAAACTTGATAACCTAAATGAGATGGAGAACTTTCTGACATCGCACAACCTCCCCACATTGAAACAAGAAGACATTGAGACACTACATAGACCAATAACAACCCAGGAAATTGACTCTGTCATACAAAAACTACCTACTAAAAAAAGCCCTGGACTGGATGGCTTTCCATCAAAATTCTACAATATGTACAAAGAGGAGCTGATACCAATCCTACTGAAAATATTCCAGACAATTGAGAAAGATGGAATTCTCCCCAAATCATTTTATGAAGCTAACATCACACTGATACCAAACTGGGTAAAGATCCAACAAAAAAAGAGAACTACAGGCCAATATCCCTTATGAACATAGATTCAACAATCCTCAACAAGATTCTAGCAAATTGGATCCAAAAACACATCTCAAAAATCATCAACCATGATCAAGTAGGCTTCATCCCCAGGATGCAAGACTAGTTCAACATTCGCAAGACCATAAATGTCATTAAATACATCAACAGATGTAAAAACAAGAACCACATGATTAGCTCATTAGATACAGAAAAAGCTTTTGATAAAATCCAGCATCCCTTCTTGATAAAAACCCTCAAACACCTAGGTATAGAAGGAACATACCGCAAAATTGTAAATACCATCTACAATAAACCCACAACTAACATACTGCTGAATGGACAGAAACTGGAAACAGTTCCCCTAAAAACTGGAACAAGACAAGGCTGCCCATTCTCACCCCTCTTGTTCAATATTGTGTTGGAAGTCCTAGCTCGGACAAGAGAAGGAAATCAGGGGTATCCAAATAGGGAAAGAGGAAATCAAGTTATCCCTCTTTGCTGAGGATATGATCCTATAACTTGAAAACCCGAGAGCATCTGTCAAAAATCTGCTTGCACTGATAAAGGACTTTGGCAAAGTCTCAGGGTACAAAATAAACATGCAGGGGAGTTCCAGTAAGATGGCGATGGCATAGGTGGAATTGTGAGATTCTCCGAACGTGAGTTCCCCAAAAGACTCTTACTTTCCCCCAAAGACTCTTACTTTCCTTCCCCCACCCGACTGCCCACTGCCAGCCGCACCAGTCTGAGCCCCAGAGAACCTCCATCCCACGCACGGCCAGATATTGTGGCCCCCAGCTGCTGCTGCTCCACTATACATGGCCCCTGCCTGACCATGTGGGAATCTCAGCACTCCCCCCAGCTACATCGTCTCACCCAGTGTCAAGCCACCGCCTGTGGAGGCCCTTGGATACCACCTTGTGGAGATCTGGGTTACCTTGCTGGCTACACTGACCCACCCAGCACTCAGCTGCCTCCAGCTCCCACCCTGACTGGGATCCCAGCCCAGATGCCTGGTGCTCACTCCTCAGAGTTCTAGCTCCCCACACTGGGTTCTGGGCCCCTGCCCAGCCCTATTTCAAGTCGCTGTCACCCCAGAAGGCTCTAGGCACCTGCCCCTCAGAGATACCCGCTCAATTTCTAACTGAAGTACCCTGTGAGGGGCCCAGGGCCACTCTCACCACTCACCACCTGCCCTTTGGAGCTCTGGTTCCACCCTGGCTGAGGCACCCAGTGTACAACCCCATGCTTGTGTGGGGGACCAGCATATCTTAAGGAAGTGCTGATCAGCCGCTCTCAGCTCCAGAAGAGGAAACTCCCAGCTTCCTCCCCTACCCCAGGCTGCTGGTGGCACACCAGATCCAGCGCCCAGCTGTGCATCTGATCCCCAGTGCCTCACACGTCACCACAGCCTGTCATAGTGGATCCCCCAGGGACCCAGATGAGTGGAAAGAAAGGATCCATGAAAGAGGAGCTGCCCACCTCGACCATTTTCCAGGTAGAGATTTGAATTGCCCTGCCCACCTATGAGCAGCCTCCACCTCGGTTTCTAAGGTAACATCACTAAACAGGAGACAAATACCCTCCCCACGCTGAATCAGATGCAGGCAGCTCAGTGTTGTAGACCTCTCAGGCAGCAGGCTAAAAGAACAAAGCCAAGCTGCAAGTAAATCTATCTGCCTGCAATGAAAGCAAAGGGGAAAGGCTGGAGATCAGAGCTGAAGAGACTTTAGACACTCAGGAAGGATTCCAGAACTAGTCTAATTTCTTATTTTGACTTTTGATTTTATCATTTTGACTCTTTTGCTCACTTTTGTTTGCTTTTTGACTTAGACTACCTGTTTGTGTTGGGGAAAACACATCAAAAGTCTTGATTTTATTGGACCGTCTTTGTGTGGTTACTGGTATGCTTTAGGGAACTTTGTTTGTGTGTCTTTTTCACTCCTCTCTGGCCTTGTGTCTCTTTTCCACCTGTTAGTTGGTATGAATGTCTGTTTTCCCTCTCACTCTTCTCTCTTTCTAACTTCCTATTGACCCCCACTTCTTCCATTATTTTCCTCTTTCATTCCTCCTTTTGTTCCAGGGACCAAACCTACATCCCGCTGCACAAACAGATGGTAAGGCAGTGGGAAACAGGTTCCAGTGTGCCCATACACCTGTTGGTGGATACTGAAATCAGCAGATAGATTCTGAATCACAGCTTCCCCCTCAATTAAACCTCAAAACTGCAAAAAGTACAGCCCCAGCCCACACTCCAGCCTCAAAAGTGAACAAAGCCAGAGGACCCTCATAAGGAAGAACAGGAGATTGCACAAGCAAAGCAAAAGCAACCCCACCTTCCCTGAAAAACAAAATTAAAGAAGGGGAGGGAAAGGGGGAGAGAGATAAAAATCTACACAAATCAAGAAAAACCAAAAGAAGAATATGGGTCTCTCTCAGACCCCTGGGAGGGCAGACACTGAGAAAACTGACTTCAGAATGCAAACAATGAAGAGCCCCCAGAGTGACTGGTCTCAAAATATAAATCCAAATATCAAGACATTAATGGGGAAGTTAAAAAGAATTGAGGAGAGACAAGAAGAAACTAGGAAGGAGTTGATAACTGAGATAACAATAATAAAGAATACTGTGAATGAAATAAATAAACTGATAAGCATGGAAAGCAGAATTACCCAAGCAGAAGAAAGAATCTCAGACTTGAGGACCAAAATATAGAACTAACCCAAACTGTTAAAAACACAGAAAATGAACTTAAAAAGACAGAACAAAACCTTCAAGAGATGAGCGATTACTTCAAGAGAAAGATCCTAAGAGTAATTGGCCTTCCTGAAACAGAAAGAGAAACAGAAGCCACCTTAGAGAAAACATTCCATGAGATTATTGAAGAAAACTTCCCTCTTCTTATCAGTGACACGAAAATTCACACACAAGAGATTCAGAGAACCCCTGCAAGACAACAAATGAGAAGATCAACTCCCAGACACATAATAATTCACCTAAACAAAGTAGGCATAAAAGAAAAAATTCTAAAGGCAGCAAGAGAAAAAGGTCAGGTCACCTACCATGAAAGACCAATTAGAATAGCAGTAGATTTATCTACAGAAACCCTACAGGCTAGGAGAGCTTGGAGCCCTATCTTCAAAGTCCTAAAAGATAAACAATTTCAACCAAGAATAACCTACCCAGTCAAGCTATGGTTCATCAGTGAGGGAGAATTAAAATCTTTTCCAGATATCCAATCCCTAAGAACTTATGCTGACACCAGACCACCTCTACACGAAACACTTAAGAAAGTACTAAACACAGAAGAAAAGGAAAAAAGAACAACATTCTTCACAAGAGTACAGGAAAAAGAGTAAAATACACATGAACCAACCCCAAAACCAAATGAAAGACAGCAAACCAAGAGGAACAACAACAACAACTCTATAAGAACTTTATGATAGGGACCAACTGTCACATTTCAATAATTAGCCTGAATGTGAATGGACTAAATGCACCACTGAAAAGACATAGAATGGCAAAATGAACAAAATATCACCAGGCAGTAATATACTGCCTTCAAGAGACCCATCTCACTAGAAAGAACACGCACAGACTCAAAGTAAGAGAATGGGAAACAAATTTTCAGGTGAACGGAACACAAAAGAAAGGAGGAGTCACGATCCTAATTTCAGACAAAATACCATTTAAGCTATTAAAAATTTAAAAAGATACAGAAGGCCACTACATAATGATAAAAGGTACACTCCATTAACAAGAAATATCTATCCTAGATCCAGTGTGCCACCAGCAGGCTGGGGTGGAGGAGAGGGTCAGGGGTTCCCTCCTCTGGAGCTGGAAGCCTCCGATCAGCACTTTATACAAGCTTGGGGTTCTGCTCCCTTACACAAGCTTGCAGTCGCATGCTGAATGCCTCAGCCAGGGTGGCCCGGGGCTCCAGATCTCCAAAGCTCCAGAGGGTAGGTGGTGGCTCTGGGTCCCTCACAGGGCACTTCAGCCAGAAATAGGACCGGTATCTCTGAGGGGCGGGTGCCCAGAGCCTCCCTGGGTGACTGGCAGCTTGGTGCTGGGTGCTGGTCATGACGATGTA
>NW_007249973.1:205702-206803 GCF_000164805.1 Carlito syrichta | reverse complement strand
ATATATGCACCCAACATAGGAGCGCCAACTTTCATAAAGCAACTTCTAGGAAAACTAAAGAAAGTTATTGACTCTAACACCATTATAACTGGGGACTTTAATACCCCATTCACAACCCTAGACAGATCATCAGGACAAAAAATAAGCAATGAGATCTGGAACCTCAATGTGACTCTTGGCCAAATGGACTTAATTGATAACTACAGAACACTCCTCCCAATGACCACAGAATATACATTCTACTCAGCACCACAGGGAATGTATTCTAAGATCAAACACATACTTGGCCATAAATCAAGCATAAACAAAATTCAAAAGATTGAAATTTTGTCATGCACCTTTTCAGACCACAGTGGAATAAGAATAGACATCAACACCAACAAGGTTCCCCCAAACCCAAAGACATGGACACTAAGCAGCATGATGCTAAACAACTCCTAGATCAACAATGAAATCAAAACAGAGATTAAAAGATACCTGAAAACAAATGAAAATGAAGAGACATCTTACCAAAATCTCTGGGACACCATGAAAGCTGTAGTAAGAGGGGAATTCATATCCCTACAAACACACATGAACAAAATGGAGTGATCACAAATCAACAGCCTAACAGGTGACCTTAGGAAGCTGGAAAAACAAGACTACCAAAACCCTAACTGCGGCAGAAGAATCCAGATCATCAAAATAAAAGCCCAAATCCAGAACATAGAAGACAAAAAGACAATACAAAAAAATCAGTGAAACAAAAAGCTGGTTCTTTGAAAGGATGAACAAGATCAATGGTCCCTTAGCTAGACTGACCAAGAAAAAAAGAGAAAAAACCCAAATAAATACAATCAGAAACACAAAAGATGAAGTCATAGCTGACCCTGAAGAATTACAAAAGATCATTAGAGACTAATATGTACACTTGTATGGAAACAAACTGGAAAACCTTAAGGAAATGGGAGACTTTCTGATATCACACAACCTGCCTAGGTTGAAACAAGAAGAAATGGAGACCCTAAATAGACCAATAACAATCAAGGAAATTGGTATTGGTACAGGAACAGGCATATAGACCAATGGAATAGAATTGAGATTCCAGAAGCAAAACCTCAA
>NW_007249973.1:203873-205499 GCF_000164805.1 Carlito syrichta | reverse complement strand
CAATATAGTATTGGAAGTCCTAGCTAGAGCAATCAGAAAAGAGAAGGTGATCAGGGGTATACAAATAGGAAAAGAGGAAATCAAGTCATCCTTCTTTGCTGATGACATGATTGTGTACCTCGAAAACCCAAGAGAATCTGTCAAAAGCCTCCTTGCACTGATAAGGGACTTTGGCAAAGTCTCAGGGTATGAAATAAATGTGCAAAAGACAATCACATTTATTTACACCAATAATAAACAAACAGACACCCAAATAAAAAATACAATCCTATTCACAATAGCCTCAAAAAAGAAAGAAATACCTTGGCATCTTCCTAATCAGAGATGTGAAAAACTTTTACAATGAAAACTACAAAACACTGCTCAAAGAAATCAAAGATGACACAAATAAGTGGAAAAATATCCATGCTCATGGATTGGAAGAATCAACATTATAAAGATGCCCATTCTACCTAAGGCAATCTACAGATTTAATGCAATACCCATCAAATTATAGCAACATTCTTCTCAGAGCTAGAAAAAACAATACAGGAATTCATATGGAAACACAAATGACCAAGAATAGCCAGAACAATCCTCAGAAAAAAAAAGAAAAAAGCAGGAGGTATCACACTACCAGACTTCAAACTTTACTATAAAGCTTCAATAATCAAAACAGCTTGGTATTGGTACAGGAACAGGCATATAGACCAATGGAATAGAATTGAGATTCCAGAAGCAAAACCTCAATTTCTCAACCAACTCATCTTTGACAAAGCCTCCACCACCTACCACTGGGGAGCGGAGAACCTATTTAGTAAATGGTGCTGGGAAAACTGGCTGACCACATGCAGAAGACTCAAACAAGACCCCATCTAGCCCCATACACAAAGATTAACTCTAAATGGATCAGAGACCTAAATGTAAAACCTCAAACCATAAGAACCTTAGAAAATGCACACCCTTATGGAAATTGGAACTGGCATCCAATTCCTGAACAAAACCCAAAATGCACAGTCCATAAGAGACAAGTGGGACCTCATTAAACTGACAAGCTTCTGCAAACCCAAAGAAACCATCAAGAGAACAGGGAGACAGCCCACAGACTAGAAAAAAGTATTTGCCAACTCCAGGTCTGACAAAGGCTTAACATCTTGGCTCTACAAGGAACTCAAATGTCCTAAAAAGAAAAAAACAAACAACCCCATTACAAAGTAAGCAAAAGATATGAACAGACACTTCTCAAAGGAAGACATTCGAGCAGCCAACAGACACATGAAGAAATGTTCAACTTCACTAATCATCAAGGAGATACAAATCAAAACCACACTGAAATAGCACCTAACTCCAGTCAGAATGGCAATTATCAATAACTCAAAAAATAACAGTTGCTGGAGAGGGTGTGGCGAAAAGGGAATACTTCTACACTGTTGGTGGGAGTGCAAACTAGTGCAATCTCTGTGGGAAACACTGTGGTGATTCCTAAAAGCTCTAAATATCGACCTCACATATGAACCCGCAATCCCCCTACTGGGACTATACCCTGAAGAACTCAAATCACTTTATAAAAAAGATGCCTGCACATGTATGTTTATCGCAGCATTGTTCACAATAGCAAGAACCTGGAACCAACCATGCTGTCCATCA
>NW_007249973.1:201906-203017 GCF_000164805.1 Carlito syrichta | reverse complement strand
AACCTATTCAGTAAATGGTGCTGGGAAAACTGGCTGACCACACGCAGAAGATTGAAACAGAAACCCTACCTATCACCATACACAAAAATTAACCCTAAATGGATCAAAGACCTAAATGTATAACCTCAAACTATAAGAATATTAGAAAATGCAAGGAGACCCCCATATGGAAATTGGAACTAGCAACCAATTCCTATTCAGAACCCTAAAGGCCAATACCTTAAGGAATAAGATAGACAAGTGGGACCTCATCAAACTAACGAGCTTCTGCAAAGCATAAGAAACCATCAAGAGAGCAGGGAGATAGCCCACAGAATGGGAAAAAATATTTGCCAACTGGATATCTGACAAAGGCCTAACGTCTAGAATCTACAAGTGCGGAGTTTCAGCCTCCATAGAGCAGGGCCTGTGGTGGGGGAAGGGAATGAGACAAGAAAGACAAAAAACAGCGGGATTGGGAGGTCTCTCTCCTCAATAGGTGAGAGCAAGTTTATTCTCATAGCATTTTTTATGTAGGGCAAAACTACATAAACAAGAAATATTTTAATGTTAGCATCACCTGGGAAAAATTTAATGTTTATGACTTTCTTGGCAAACTTGTTATAGCACTGACATCTTTGTTTCTTGTGAGTCAGAGCAAAACCATTAACATCTGTGTTCTTTGAAGTTCTGAGTAAAGTTATTATCAAAGCAGGCTACATCCAGCCTACGCAGAGTAGAGGTCACACCACTTGAATTCTACTAAATCAGCATTCCCAGGGGCAAACATCAAGGGAAGGAGATACTGGCCAAGTTCCTGTTGGAGCCAGTCCAGGAACACAAGGACCTTGTCAAGCTTGGTTTTTTTAAGACATAAGGACCTTGTCAGCTTATGTCTTTTGTCTCCTTCATACTAGGAACTCAAATGCACCAAAAGGAAAAAAGCAAACAGCCCCATTCAAAAGTGGGCAAAAGACATGAATAGACACTTCTCAAAAGAATATATACAGGCAGCCAACAGACACGTGAAAAAATGCTCAGCACTCTCATCATCAGAGAAATGCAAAGCAAAACCACATTGAGATACCACCTAACCCCAGTAAGAATGGCCATAATTAATAAAACAAACAAC
>NW_007249973.1:161210-201799 GCF_000164805.1 Carlito syrichta | reverse complement strand
CAGCAACTTGGATGGATTTGGAGTCGATCATACTCAGTGATCTATCACAGAAACAAAGAACGGAGTACCATGTGTTCTCACTCATAAGCGGACCTTCAACAATTAACAGTACTATGAGAAAGCGTTTGGCAGTAATGGGAAACTGTCAGGGGAGCGGGGTGGGATTGGCAGTTGAGGGAAACTGCTAGGGGAGGGAGGGGCATACCTCATCAACCAGGGTACCTGCATAATCAATGGTTGTATACCTAACCCTGAATTGTACTCCACATCTTTATAATAAAAAAAAAGAAAATAAATGAAAAATTTCATAATGAGCTATTAGATTAAATTAAGCAGAAAAAGTTGGACACGGTGGCTCATGCTTGTAACTCCAGCACTTTGGGAAGCCAAGGTGGAAGGATTATTTGAGGATAAGAGTTCAAGACCAGTCTTGGAAGCATAGTAAAACCTTGTAACCACACACAAAAAAAGATAAAAATTATTCAGGTGTTGTGGCATGCACCTATAGTCCCAGTTACTCGGGAGGCTGAGGTGAAATGCTCACCTGAGCCCAGGAGGCCAAGGCTGTGATGAGTCCTGATCATGCCATTGCACTTCAGCCTGGATGACAGAGTAAATACTGGCTCAAAATAAAAATTAAGCAGAAGAAAGAATCTGTATGCCTGAAGACAGATATTTCAAATTTTCCAGTCAGGGCCGGTTGCAGTGACTCGTGCCTGTAATCCCAGCACTTTGGGAGGCAGAGTTGGGAGGATTTGCTTGAGCCCAGGAGTTCAAGACCAACCTGGGCAACATAGCAAGACCTCATTTCTATTAAATAAACAAATAAACAGACAAACAAATATATAAATAAATAATTTCCAGTCAGAAGGAAAAACAGAAAATAGAATAAAAAAGAGTGAAGAATGTCTATGGGACTTATAGGACAACATTAAATGAACCAATATATACATCATGAAATTTCTGAAGGAGAAGATACAGAGAAAGAGGACAAAAGGTTTTTTTTTCTTCCACTTGGAGTCTCACTCTGTCACCCAGGCTGGAATGCAGGGATGCGATCACAGCTCACTGCAGCCGTGAACTTCTGGGCTCACGTGATCCTCCCGCCTCAGCCTCGCTAGTTTTTGTTTTGTTTTGTTTTGAGTAGAAGTCTCACTCTCACCCAGGCTGTAGTGCAGGAGCACACTCCCAGCCACCCCAGCCTTGACCTGCTGGGCTCAGGTGACCCTTCCGCCTCAGCCTTCCAAGTAGCTAGAACTACAAATGCATGCCACCATGCCTGGCTAGTTTTTTTGTGATTTATTGTAGAGAGGAGGTCTCACCAAGTTGCCCAGGCTGGTCTCAAATCCCCAGGCTCAAAGTGCTGGAATTACAGGCTGAGCCATGGCGCCTGACCATAAACTACATTTTAATTAATTAATTAATTAAGTTTTGAGTAGGAGTCTCACTCTGTCGCCCAGGCTGGAGTGCAGTGGCACATTCACAGCCACCCCAGTGTCGACCTGCTGGACTCCCACGATCCTTCCGCCTCAGCCTTCCAAGTAGCTGGAATTACAGGCATGCAACCATCACGCTCAGCTAATTTTTCTTGATATATTGTAAAGATGAGGTCTTACCAAGTTGCCCAGACTGGTCTCAAACCCCTGCACTCAGACAGTTCTCTCATCTCCACCTCCCAAAATGCTGGGATGACAGGTCTGAGCCACCACGTCCGGCCAGTCAGCACTTTCTGGCAGAGCAGATGGGAAAGAGAGTAGGATCCACAAGCGACCCTTTGTGAGAGCCGCGACCTCTGTGCCCCGCAACCTCTGTGCCCCTCACTTGCCCAGAGCCCCACCCCTCCCGGCCCCTGAGAGACCTATCCCCAGTTCTTGGGTCTAAGGGCCTTGGGGGCTCATCGCCGCCCAGGTTTCTGAATCCAGTCCAGGCCTTGATGTGATCAGTTCATACTTCTGGTAGTCAAAGTAATGTGGTGTCAGAGGCTATTCCTAGAGCAGGAACCAGCATCTGCAAGTGCTTGGCAGTGAGACAAGCTGAGAGTGTTTAGGGAGCTGCAAGTCTCCTTTTCATCCTGTGAGTGCAGGCGGGCAGAGGGGTAGGACTCAGGCCTAGGACTGCCAAGTGAGCATTTGAGCCTCTATTCTGGGGGTTGTGGGAGTCATAGATTTGAAACAGAAAAGAGATTGTGACTCACATGTTAAGAAACAGGCCCTCCCAGAATTGAGAGCGGAGAATAGACAATGAGGGTGAAAGGGGGTAGCTGAAATAGTCCACAACACTGTTCGTGGTAGCTAAATTAGAGTGGTGGCTGTGGAAGTGGGAGAAGTGGTTGGATTCTGGACTCTGGGAGTTGGGCAATCCTAGGGTTTTGGCCCTAGCAGCTAGAAGGATGGACACACCATCAACTGAGATGGGGAATCCAGGGGTAGGAGTTAATTTTTAGGGAATATTAGAAGTGAAGTTTTGCCTATGCTAAGTGTTAAGACACGGAGATCATTCAATGAAGTTGTCCTGTGAGAAGCTGGACAAAGAAGCCTGTGCTTCTGAGGAGGGATTCAGATTGGAGATACCCACAATGTGATGACTGGTGTTTGAACTGGACTGGAACTGTGTGTATGATTTAATACGGGTTATCTCCAGATGATGGTGGCAGCTTCATTCATGTGCAAAGAGGGAAACGTTTGAGACTGACTTAGGCGTCTGGATGAGAGTGATTGGTTTTACACATATATGTGAGCACTCTCTAGATGTCAGTACAGAGTACTGCATGGAAATGCCAGGGAGTTGCATGTAGTGTGGACCAGGATGGTGGAGGAAGGGAAGTTTGGAGGGGTTGAAGATGTGAGGAAGGTATGATCCAAAGAGTGCAAAGAGTGGTGTGCAAGAAGGAAGAGTTGTGAGTAGACTAGTCAGGATTTAAGAGAGAGTGAGCTCAAGGTTGGTTGTATCAAGGAGGTATGGCTGATCTAGAGGACCCCAGGGGCATATGTTGGTGGGAGAAGGATGAGATCCTACATGCCAAGGCCTGGAACTGGAAGGCATCTGTCTGCTCATCTGCCCCTGGTGGTGGTGGGCTAACACAGTGATCAGTGAGATGTGAGAGGAGAATGCCATTGGCACTAGGTCCTGGTATGTCCTCTGAATTAGATTGCTGAGGAGGAAGATAAGCAAGATAGATTTGAGGGGGTATGGACTGGGGGCCCTGGGAAAAGAGGCTGCTCATGGACTCAGCTGTCTTCATTGTGGCAGTGCTGTTTTACTTTTGAGGATGTATTCTTGTAATTCCCAGGAGGAATGGAGACTCCTTGATGAGGTTCAGAGACTCCTGTACTGCAATGTGTTGCTGGAGAACTTTGAAATTGTGGCCTTACTGGATAAACCTTGGTATTATCTACTGCTTCATAAAAATTAACTAAATACTTAGCAGCTTAAAGATGTGAGGAAGGTATCTCATTCATTATCTCATTCATTATTTCATTTATTATTTCTTGGTTCAGGAAGCAAGATGAGGCTTAGCTGGGTTCCTCTGTCTCCAAGTCTCTTGTGAGGTTGCAGTTAACATGTCTTTCAAGAGTCTATTCTGTTTTTTTTTTTTTTTTTTTTGGTCTCACTCTGTTGCCCAGGCTGAAATGCAGCAGCACAATCATGGTTCACTGGCAGCCTCGACCTCCTGGAGTGAAGTGAGCCTTCTGCCTCAGCCTCCCAAGTAGCTGGAACTACAGCCATGTATCACCATGAGCTCAGCTGATTTTCTTTTTTGAGACCTAATGCTAATTTTTATTGATGGCTACCATCAGGAAATTAGCTAACAATGCATTCTAAGTTTCATTTTGACAATCATAGAAAGTAAAATACTGAGCATGTTGGTGTTATGTTGTTATATTATGCTGAAAAATTCACAGAATATGTTATTGGAACACTTTGTAAATACCAATTGTTTTCAAACTAAATGTAGAAAAAGTAACTATTTATGGAGAAAAGTCATCTTAATATTTTATTTTTCTAAACTTCATATTAATTTAATATGTAAGTAACAATCAGAATGTGTAGTAGGTAGTCTCTTAATATAGGGATATTATTTAATTTATACTTTCTAATAACTATTGATATTATTTGCCATTCACCCTTCTTTTAAATATTTGCATATACTATATTTGAATAATTTTCTGATGTTTGTAGAGATGAGATCTTGCTAAGTTGCCCAGGCTGGTTTCGAACTCCTGGGCTCAAGCAATCCTCCTGCCCCAGCCTCCCAAAGGGCTGGGATTACAGGCTGAGCCACTATGTCCAGTCAAGGCTGCATTCTTATATGAACATTCCTCTAGTGAAGAATCTTCTGCTAAGCTCACCCATGTGGTTGGTAGGATTCCATTTTAGGCGTGTTGGGCTAAGTTTCAGTTCTTACCTTGCTCTTTGCCACCCACACTTCCCCCCTCACTTCCTTGCCACGTTAGCTTCTCTAACATGCAAGTTAACAACATGATACCTTGTTTTCATTAGGGTCAGTAAGCAAGAGGCCCAAGATATAACCAGTCATTTGTAACCTAATTTCAAAAGTGACCCCATCATTTTACTATATTCTCTTTAATAGAAGCAAGTCATTAAGTCCAGGTCCACTCCAGGGAAAAATATAACACAAAGACTGGAATATCAAGAGGTAGGAATAATTGAGGGCCTTCTTAGAATCTGCCTTCCATAAATCCTTGTATCCTCCCCTCTGCTGAGCTTTGTTCTCTTTTTTACCTGGAGTAGCTGAGACTGTTACAGGCATGATTCCTTTCCTAGATTTCCTGGACTAGGTATTAATGCCAAGGCTGATTTGTTTGCACTGCTCTCCTCTCTCCTTGGGAAGCCCTAACATCTGTTGCCTAAAAAGCATGAGTGAATTGTTTGAATGTCACAGGTCTTTGCAATCTATCTAATAGATCCTACTCAGTTTGGTTGCTTCTTAGAAGAGAAACTGTCCAGATCCAGGGCTTTATTGCCCAGATTGTCACCTCTTTATGTAGCTGAGGTTTCCTAGAGCCTGAGTGTTCCAGGAATTGCAGGCATTGACACAGTCACTAGTTTGTAGTGACCAATGGGCTGTATATACAAGAGGCTTCTCCAAGGTGGTTTTTTTTTTTTTTGGTAGCATTTAGTTTTCTATGTTTTAGATTGCCCTTGTACCAGTGCTAGCCATTCGCCTGCACTGTCTTTCCCCTAGGACTTGCATCTTCCAGATCTCAAGGAGTTTCCCAGATGGAGTGAGTTAAGGAGTGCCTAACAGTGCAAATATGACTCCAGCTCAGGAATATGAGGGCTTGGATTTGAACGCATTCTTTGTTACTGATCATGTTTGTCTTCAATTCATTTTGAATTAACTTTGGTGCATGAAGTAAGTAAGTGTCTGATTTCATTCTTTTGCATGAAGATATCTAATTTTTCCAACACCATTTATGGAAGAGACTATCCTTTCCCCATTTGTATTCTTGTTACCCTTGTCAAAGATCATTTGACCATTTATGTGTGGATTTAGTTATGTGCTCTCTTTTCTGTTTCATTGGTCAAATTGTCTGGTTTTATGCCAGTGCCATACTGTGCTGATCACTGTAGCTTTCTAGTATATTTTAAAGGAAGTGTGATGCCATTCACTTTGTTCTTTGCTTAAAATTGCTTTTGTGGTTGTTTGTAGTCTTATGAATTTTAGGATTGGTTTTTTAAATCTTTTTAAAAATGCCATTGGGATTTTGATAGGAATTGCATTAACTCTGTAGATAACTTTGGGTAGTATGAGCATTTTACAACATTAATTCTTTCAGTCCATAGGCATGAGATGTCTTTCTATTTATTTGTTTCTGCTTTAAATTTTTCATCAGTGTTTTGTAGTTTTCAGTGTAAAAGTCTGTCATCTCCTTGATTCAATTTATTTCTAAGTATTATTTTTTATGTGATTGTAAATGAGATTGTTTTATAAATTTCCTTTGTAGTTTGCTGTATGTGTATAAAAACAGAACTAATTTTTGTATGTTGATTTTGTATCTTGCAATTTTACTTAATTTGTTTATTAGTTCTACCAGTTTGTTTGTGGAATCTTTAGAATTTTCTACATGGGAGATGATGTCATTTGCAGACAGAGGTAATTTTACTTATTTATGTCCAATTTGGATGACTTTTACATTTGTTTCTTGCTCTAGCTAGTCCTTCTAGTACAATTGGGCCTTTGTATCCATGGGTTCCACATCGGATTTGTTTGATCCACAACCGTGGATCAAAACCAGAATCCAGACCAGTTGTGGGTTTGATCCACAACTATGGATCAAAAACACTTGGGGAAAGAAGTGATAAAAATAATAATACAACAATTAAAAATAATACAAATAAAAGCAACAGAGTATAACAACATATATTGTAATAGGTACAATAAGTACTCTAGGGATGATTTAAAGGATACAGTGAGATATACAAAGGTTATAGGTAAATACTACACCATTTTACATAGGGAACTTGAGCATCCACAGATTTTGGTATCCATGGGGGTCCTGAAACTAATTCCCCATGAGGCAGTCCCCTCACCTCGGCCTTCCAAAGTGCTGGGATTACAGACTTAAGGCCAGGCTTGGTGGCTCAGCCTGTAATCACCCCACTTTGGTTTGCCTGAGCCCACAGGTTCGAGACCAGCCTGGGCAACTTGGCGAGACCTTGTCTCTACAAAAAATCAAAAAATTAGTCGGGCATGGTAGCGTTTGCCTGTAGATCCAGCTACTTGAAAGGCTGACAGAAGGCTCTCCTGAGCCCAGTGGGTCGACGCTGGAGTGGCCATGAGCGTGCCACTGCACTCCAGCCTGGGCAAAGGAGTGAGACTCCAACTCAAAAAAAAAAAAAAAAGATAATATTTCTTCTTTTTACTATAGCTGTTGGTCCCAAAGATTTTCTTTTGTTTGTTTGTCTTTTTAAATAAAATTTTATAGTTATAAGTTTGACAAATTTGATCTCTGAGTTGTGAGAGATCACACTGATTACTTTGAGGTGCGAGGTTTTGGTCATAAAGTATGAGTTTTGTGTTGATGTTTTTGTTTTGTTTTGTTTTTGCCTGTAAATGTTCGATTTTTCTAGCACAATTTATTAAAACTGGAATCATTCCTCATGCCTCCTGAATTGATTTTGTCCCAGATCGGATACTGGGGCAGCAAGTAGGATTGCTTCTGGTCTAGCTAGGGTACAGGAGGGCCCAGCAGGAAAGCTCAGCCAGTTGAGTCAGGAGGCATCACTAGCACAGGCAGAGATGCCACCAGAGGAGCTGCAGAGACCAGTATGGGGCAAACTGACTGGACAGGATGTCCAGTGGCCATTGAACCTGCATAGCAGAGCTGGGAAGACCATGCTTTCTATCTCCTGATCTTCAAGGTCAATCTACATAGCCCTCCACCTCCAGTGGAACATTGACAGCAAATTGGGGATGGGGGACAGAACACAAGACATTTGACCCACAGGACACCAGAATGCTAGGACACTAGAACCCTAGAACCCCAGAATCCTGCCCATTAGGCTAAGGTGGACCCAATACTTT
The DNA here is from genome assembly GCF_000164805.1 of Carlito syrichta. Taxonomy (NCBI): domain Eukaryota; kingdom Metazoa; phylum Chordata; class Mammalia; order Primates; family Tarsiidae; genus Carlito; species Carlito syrichta. The sequence goes on along the minus strand of NW_007249973.1, from coordinate 194,250 downwards.
TGTACTCTAAAGCAGCACCAGGGGCTGAGTCCCCCAACATCCAAAATCAGAGCTTGTCACAGCAACCTGAGGCCCATTCAGTCTCAGAGCACCAACCCTTGAAAGTCTGGATTAGCTGGACCATCTCCAGAATTCTGCTTGGATGTGTGGTATTTACCACCATGGTGGGCACCAGGAGCTGATTGGGCCTCTGGGCTGCTGACTACATAGTCTGCCCTGGAAGACCTACTATCTGTCTTGGATCTCAAGGCACTTCCCCCATTTTCCATGCCACCTCCCCCCTATTTCAGCCACTAGAGCTTCATCTTCTCCTGCTCTGACAGTCAGCCTAGAGCATGAAATCTCCTGAGCTCACTTCCCAACTCAGCAATCAGGTTTAGGCTGGGACCTTGATCCATTTACCACTATAGTTAGGTCATTCTGGGTGGTTCCTCGTGGAAATGGGTCCTTTCAGATTACCTGGGTTTCTAAGGTTCCTCTATTTCATGACATTTGATCCATGTCACTCTTGAAAGAGACCCTATCACCAGTTATGAATAAACAAAACTGCCAAATCTGCAATGGCAATGAGGCACTTAGGGAGCAGTAACTTACTAAACTTTAATTGTTAAGCAGGATTTATTGAGAGGACAGAAAAGCTTTCAGAGAGGGAGGGGACCTGAGGGGGTTGCCCCTAAACTGTAATCTAAGACTGGACTTCTCTTCAAGAACAAGACCTGTCATTGTCAATTAGTGGCCACTACTTCAGCCTGCAGTGTAGTCACTTGTCTTTATTGTACTGATGAAATATTGCCTCATTTTAGGGTGATGATTTAATCTAAGGTGCAGATGGATTAAATACAATTTTTCAAAATAGAAGTTTTCAAAAATAAATTAGTCAAGTCAGAATTTCTGTGGGAAATGTATGATTTCTGGTAACCTGTGTCCAGAAAGTAAAACTTTGACATTGCACTCTCCCAAGAAGAAAATAACCTAATAAACACAATCAGCACACATATCACTGAAGAAACTATGAGGGTGTTAACGAGTAAGTATATCCCACAGACATTCACCAAAATAAATACTATTTATCTGTATCCCTAAGTGTCATATCTTAGTGAGTATTTGGGTCAGTAGTTTTTCATTTTTATCTGTATTCATATTACTTGGGGGAACCGCTCAGTTCCTCAGATGATTGTAACTCACTCAGACTGTGAGACCCTTTACTATGGACCACACTCTGTGGTGATCTCACTATCACTTTTGAACAACCTGTCTTAAGGAAAATGCACAGAGAAAAGCTCCAGTGCCAGGAATTCCACTACATTCAGACTTCCCCAGGCCACAAAATGCAGCAAGTGTTATGCAGCAGCTGTCCCAGGCACCTTGCCTGTTTTTCCTCTAAATTATCTGAAGTGAGCAAGCACATTGAGGATATCTTTCTTCTACCAAGTTCTTGCCAAAAGGATTTCTCAGATTTAACTGATACAGGAAGTCTTTTTCCAAACACTAGAAATATGACTTCCTATACTTTATTTTATTTGTGGTTTTCAGCCCAAGCCCTGAAAACTTTTGTGAGCTAACAAGAAAAGATCCAGGAAAGAGAGTTGACATGATATCAATACCTCTGCCTCACTTCCACTCTTACCCTTCGTAAACTGGATTTCACGAGAGAGTGGAGAAGTACTGATATCCTAAGGCACATATTGTTTGCAATGAATTGATTTGTCCTCTATTCCTCTAGACTGGTACTATTTATATGTCTTCTTTGGGATAATTAAGATAATGCTGTCCTGGATAGTTTTCTTTAGAGCTTAACTCTCTCATGGAAACACATTCTCCCACATCTTTATAATAAAAGATAAAATAAAATAAAATTCTCGGGGAGGTGGATTTGAGAAATATTTCCCCGGGGGGGGGGGGGGGAAATAAAAGAAACCCCATTCTCATAATGGCTCCATGTTCACATAGTCATGGACAATTTTTAAAACTTATCTTTGTTGTAATTCATTTTTGGCATAGTGAATATAAGTTTTGTAAATTTTCAACAGTGTAAGAATAAGATGTAAGTGTATCTTCTGAAGATAATTATAGTCATCTATATTTTTGCTTAGTTTTGTCTGATTTACCAATTTTTGAGATGTGCTAAATCTAAATTGTTATAACTTATTTACCTTTACCACAATTTTTGGATCTTTTTCTGTGAATAACTTTATGATAATATGTATTTTTTGTGAACATTTTCTCATAGTTAATACTTTTTGCTCTGACTCCAGCTTATATTACCTCAATTGTTCTGTGACATAGTGATATGATTTTCACTTTCTAAGTCAGTAATATGATACCTCCTAACATTAAAAAAAAATCTGTGTTCTATATGGTTGTATTCTAAAAAATGATTTTGAAAAGTTTTGCCCACATTAAGCAATGGATTTTTTTCCCAATCTGAGATATTTTAGTCTTTTAATTAATATAATTATTATAAAGCCTTTAAATTATTATAATTATAGTCTTTCAATTATAATTTTAAAATCATTGTACTTTTATGTCTTACTGGGAATTATTTATTCTTTCTCACTTCATATATAAGATGATATTCTTTTTGTTTTTATAACATAGACTAACTTCTACTCTACATCAAAATCTACATATTTTTGTTTTGTATATTTACTTAATGTGCCCGTATTTATATTTATTTACCTTGATAATGTTTTAAAATATGTATACATAAAACATATCATGTCAAAACTTACCATTTAATAGCCATTTCTAAAGTCATGTCTGTTTAACACTTGTCCAAATGAAAAAGAATATTCATACCACCCCAGGAGAACCTTATGTGTATTCTTCCAGTACAATTATCCAAACCATACAATTTAAACACTTTTCTGACATTCCAAGTAAGCATTTCCTTGTTTTTCTTGATAATTTTAACATCTGTGTGGTAGACATATATCTATGGAGTATAACTTTGCCTGTTTGGAAACTTTGTACAAATAGAACAATACAACAAGGATTATTATGTAACTTACTTCATTTCTCTAATATATTGTTTGTGATTTTATCTTTTTAACATGTTTATCAAGTTCTCCATTTTCAATTTTGTATAGTATTCTATGGTATGAACATATAAATAAAATACATTTCTATATTCTCCTTTTGGGAGTTTTTGTTTGTTTATTTTCCATGTTTGTATCAGTTAAAAACATTGCTACTATATAGATGTCTGCCATGTTTACTGGTTTATATACACTTGTTTACCTAAAGTATATATCGATGGGAATAATTTGTCTTCCACAAAGCTGCATAGCTTTAAATTTACTGTATAATGTATTAGTTTGCTGTAGTTGCCATAACAAAATATCAGAGACTGAGAGCATTAAATAACAGAATTTTATTGTCTCATGGTTCCAGATGTAGGATGTCAAAGATCAAGAAGTTAACAGATTGCGTTTCTTCTGAAGCCTCTCTCCTAACCTCCAGATGGTTTCCTTCTTGCTCTGTCCTCAAGTGGCCTTTATTCTACATGGGTGCATTCCTGGTGTCACTTTTCGAAAGGACACTAGTCATAGTAAATTCAAGTCTTTGTGGCCTAATTTAACCTTTGTTTCTGCCTTAGAGTCCTAATCATCAAACACTGGGGACTACAGCTTTAACATATAAATTTTGAGGAGACACAATTCAGTCAATAAAAAATGTCAAACTGTTCTCCAGTATACTTTTTCCAGTATTACATCCATTGGTAGTTTGTGTAATTGGCTAATTTCTTCAGTGCTAACAATTGAAAATGTCAGTCTTACTGAGTTTTGCTAGCCTTATGTTTTGTTTTAATATGCATTTTTCTTATTGCCAAAAATTAAATGGACTTTTTCTTTAAGTTGTTGTTTGCATTTTGTAATTCTAATCTAAAGTGGCTATACAAGAGTTTTGTAGTCTTTGAACTTTTTCTCTGCTTAATTTGTAGAACATATTAAATTAATTTTTTATGCATATACTAACTCCAACTACAGAGGGCTCAAATATCTTAAGTGTGTGGCTTGTTATCTTAATTTTTATATTTTTTGATAATAGAAGCCCATTATTTTGATGTAGTTGGCATATACGTTGTGGTTTTAAGAAATATTTGGCTTAAGAAATCCTACTCTATCCTGTCACAAACACATTGTCTCCATGACCTCTTAAGAGGTATAATTTTTTTCTTCCCATTTAAACTTTATGCATCTGAAATTAATTTTTCTGCATGATTATAAACCAAGGTAAAAATTAAAATGTTACTAAAGGGATACTTATTGACCTACTTTTTTCCAAAGTGGCAATTTTCCAGTGTTCTGTAACACCACCGCAGTCATACATTAAACATCTAAATATGTGTGTGCCACTTAAGTTTTATAGTTTATTTTGCCAGTTTTTAACTTAAATTCTATGCCACTATGCCAATAAATAGTATTATAAGCACTCCACCTCATCCCCCCAAAGACAAGAGTTTTAGTCTACAGTCTCTTAGCATTTTACCTTGCAACACCACCAAGAACGCCAAGTTAGTAATTAATACTTTAAACAATGTATTTCTATTCTCTGTTTATTTTTCAGCCACGAATGAAACAAACAATTTTGATACCCTTATTTCTCCATTATTATTTCCATATCTTATTGCCCTAGTTTCTCTTATTTCAGAACTGCCGCCAAGATTTTCTCAGCAGTCTCTGTATTGAAAAGAAAACATAAAGAGAAACAGTTAAGGACTGTGTCAGTTCTCAACTTTCAACATTGTGAACGCGTTGTTTGTAATCTGTGTTAGCCATCATGTTGAGAAATGAAGCTCAAATCGTATTCTGCTGAAACGCATATGTGATAGGCGTTGCGGGTACTAGCTTGAGGCGTTGTTTTCCCCTTTCTCCCTTGGACCATGGTCCCCATCGCGCAGTAACCGGGGATGAGACTGGGACTACGCTACCCGGAAGGCCGTGCGCCGGGCGCCCCGTGGCCCTGGGCCAATGAGGGCCCGGAAGAGGCGCGTTTCCGTGTGTGCGCAGCACGTCGGGGCGGAACTTCCGGCTTCTTTCTTCGGGGGTCGTTTTGGCCGTTGCTGGTTGCGATCGCACGGTTGGCGGCTGCGGCTCTTTGCGTCCCGGCCAGGTAGCTGGACGCGGAAAGCACTGGAGCTAGCATTCCCTCTGCAGAGGAGCAGGTCTGGGTTTGCGTCCGAGCGCCAGCGTGTGGTTTTCTTCCGCTCGCCCTGACCGGCCGTTCGGACGCGCTCCGCCGAGTCCCGCTCCGCCTTCGGGCTCCATGGCCGCGGCCGAGCTGGGGACGCCGCCACAGGTTAGTGTCGCGTCCCCCCGATCCTCACCCAGATCCTAAGTCTCGAATGGGGGCTGCCTGCTCGGGTCCCTGCAGCGTGGGTTTCTGTCTCCAGAACCGTGGGACGCTCGCGGGTGGGACCCCCGGTTCTGCCAGGGTGGAAGGGTGTTGCAGACCGTGCCCGTGCAGGGCTTTGGAGGTGCGCCAGAGCTGGGAGGAGTCGGGAAACCTGGGGTTCTACTCGGGTCTGCGGAGTGTGGGAAGTCACAGCCGCGGTGACAGCCTGAGCAGCTGGGCCTTCTGTTTGTCTCTTAGGAGCCATGGAGGTTTGTGAACAAAAAATGAACACGGTTTGAAGGAGTGTTTTTAAAGTATTTTAGAGGCCACTCGGGGAAGAATAGACTTGATGAGCGTGGAGACCGGTGAGGAGACTGCTGCAGTAGACCCCCGGAGAATTATTATTATGGTGGACTATGGGCCAGACTGGTGGCGAACAGGACATACATAATAATCTTTATAGACCTTACAAGTATAGCTGGTAGGATGTTCTGCTGTATGATTTGTGCTTGTGAGCAAAAGTGGGAATCAGAGTATGAGCCCAAGTTTTTGTGTTACCTGAACATCTGGAAGAATTGGAAGGGAATCTGGTCGGGGAGCAGGTTTTAGAGAGAGATTAGGAGTTGGATTTTAGACCTAGCGGTTGTAAAATGTCTCAGAGTGCAGTTTTTACATGGGCAACTAGAATCATAAGTAGGGAATTCAGAGTAGGGTACTGGCACAGTGATGTGTAACTGGTGTCAGGCTGGAGCCTGAGTCCAAAACTTAGGAAGTTTTAATGTTTTACTTTGAAATGAGCCCTGAGATGAAGGAAGGGGATGCTAAGGCTGGAGGGTGGGGAAGAGTGAATGTGCCTTGCTGAGGCTGAGGCAGATGGGAGGAACCTGTGGTTCCAGGGGTCTTCCAGAGGGTAGTGTGTAAATAGTAAGCACCTTTGCATAGGTTGGATTTGAGGATGAGAGACTGTAAATTCATCGTTTTGAAGACTCAGTAGACATCACTCCCTGTGGAGCTAGAAAATGACCAACCAGATTAGCAGAACTGCCCAAGCCCAGCAGGTGCCTCTGCTCTGCCAGGAAAATCACACAAATACCCACTATTGTGTTACGATTGCCTATGGCACAGTATTTGGTACAGTGATATACTTTATGGGTTTGTATAGATTTAACAAATTAAATTTATGCAAGCAATTAGTAATTGATTGAAATAGCAATATATCTTTGTGCTCTAGTAAAAAAGAAAAAATATATATATATGTTTACACACTCACTTGGTTTTTGTCGTACATTCCTGGCAAAGAGCTTTGTAATCTCCTTAGTGAAAAATGTCTTTTGTAATCCATTACAAGCCCCTTTTGATAATACAGTCATGTATCACATAACACCGTTGGCCATATCTATTGGTGGTCCCATTAGATTACAATGCCATGTTGTTACTGTGTCTTTCTATGTTTATATATGTTTAAATACACAAATAATTATTATTGTGTTACAATTGTCTACGGTACAATATTCAGTACAGTGGCATGCTTTATAGGTTTGTAGACTAGGAGCAGTAGGCTGTACCATATAGCCTAGATGTCTGTCATCTAAGTTTGTGTAAGTACACTCTGAGATGTTGGCAAAATGATGAAATTGCCTAACATATTTCTCAGAACATGTCCTTGCCATTAAGTAATGCATGACTGAACAGTAGTCCTCTTTGTCCTTGGCAGGTAAGTTCCAAGACCCCTAGTAGATGCCTGAAACTGCAGATAGTATGGAACCATATATATATTATGTTATTTCCTCTACTTACATATCTATGGTAAAGTTCAATTTCTAAATTAGGCACAGTACAAGATTAACAACAATAATAATACAAAACAGTCATAGCAATATACTGTAATAAAGGTTACAGGAATATGATCCCTCTCTCAAAATGTCTTATTGTACAGTACTCACCCTTCTTTTTGTGATGAGGAAGGGACCGAGCTGGATTGCATGAGATTTTCTCATACTACTTAGAATATCATGCAATTTAGAACTTACAAATTATGTCTGGAATTTTCCAGTTAATTTTTTCAGACCAAGGTTGACTGGGAAACTGAAACTGCAGATGGAGAAACTGTGAATGAGGGGGTACTTCTGTACCTGAGTTTAAGAAGATGACTTAGGGTGAGAAGACTTAGGATTGGATTTCTAGATAGCCTCAGAGTGGAGCTTGTCACCAGACAGACCAAATGATGATAGAATTTTAACTTTCAGCCCCACCTCTGACCTCCAAGGAAAGAAGAAGGGCTGGAGATTAGGTTATATTAAATCTTGAACAGTGAGATTCAGGACACTTCCAAGAACACTGGGAAATGGTGGGAGGGTGATATTACAGAGAGAGTGTAGGAGCACCCTGCCACATCCCCTTCTCAGTATTTTGCCATATACATCTTTTATATTTGACTGTTCTTGAGTTGCATCCTTTATAATAAACTGGTAAATGTAAGTGTTATCCTAAGGTCTGTGAGTGATTCTAGTGAATTATTGAACTTAAGGGGAGGGGGGTCATGACAACCCCCAAATGTGTAGCCAAATTGGAGAGAATTACTGTGATCCTTACAGTGGCTTGTGATTGGCATTTGAAGTAAGTATAATTTTTTGTGACTGAGTTCTTAAACTTATGGATTCAGGTGCTAACTCCAGGTAGTGTCAGAATAGGAATAGTATTCAATTGTAGGATACCCAGTTGTTATCAGAATGAGAAGATTGATATTGAAAATGATATCACATATTTGATGTCAGAGAATCACAGAAACCTCTAATTGTTTTGTAAAAAGATCACATTAACATGAAGCCTCAAGTGGCAGGTAAGATACACCCAAATTTTCAGAAAGTTTACAGAAATGTTAATCCCGTGGTCAGTAATAGCTAAATCTTAGCATTAGACTTGCACTAATGAGTGTTATGCCTACAACAAACAGCACTATGAAGTAGCCACCATAAGTGTTTCCATTTTACAGCTGAAGACAATCTCAGAAAGGTTAGGTCTTTGTCCAATGCCATACAGTTGGCAAGAGCTAGGACTGAGAGCTGAGGTTTTATGTCAGCCTGAGATCACCCTTTTCCAGGACAAAACAGGGAGGTAATAACTCAGCCTTTGTAAATGCCACCATGATCACCTTTATCTCATAGCTCTTTCTTCCTACACATTGTCGTGGCAACAGAAGTGTTTGTGGAACCATCACAGGTAAGTGGAAGAAGTCCCAGGTCCTCAATGGCCCTAATCCTTACACTCCATAGTCCTGACACACAGATACAGGTAATACTGATATTCCGGTATTCTTTGTCCTTAGTCCTGGGGTCCTGGGACTGCTTCACAGTCAGGATCCTTAATCAAGGTCAGAAGTTATAAGGAGATGTTACCATGTCTGCAGCCAGTAAGATAAGGTGATGAAAGGTTTCCTGAGCATAGGAATCAGCATGACCAAAAGCCTGGGGATGAGAATGAAGTGGGCATGTTTCGGGAAATACAAGTTTCTATTCTGTCTGCTGGTAACAGACAAGGAAGGGCAAGAGTCAGTCCTGTAGTGACAGGTTTAGGAGCAAAGGTCTCTGCTCAGGGTGATGGGAGGCATGGAGGGTCTGGAGCAGAGGAGGGAAGTGATAGGACTCAGGTCTGTACAAGCTCTGTTGGCAGAGTGGATAACAGATTGTAAGAGTGAGCATGGATACTACTGTAACTGTTCCAGGTAAATGTTGATGTTAGCTTGAACAGAGCAGTGCTGTAAAATTTGGAAAGAAGGTTAGTTTCTCGTCTGTTTTATAAATAGGGATGTTTTTCTTTTGAGCATAATGAGAGAAAGAAGTCTGGAATAACCTTAAGGTTTTTGGTCTTAACAGATAAAAGTGTAAAAATGCCATCTGCTGAGGCTGAAAGCAAATGGTTAGAATTACTATCAGGAGTGCGGTTTCTCTTTTTACTTTAATTTCTTTTTTTAAAATTAAGGCTACTTTTTTTTTTTGAGTTGGAGTCTCATTCTGTCACCCAGACTGGAGTGCAGTGGCCGCTCCTGGCCACCGCAGCCTCGACCTGCCGGGCTCCAGTGATCATTCCGCCTCAGCCTTCTGAGTAGCCGGAATTACAGGCATGCAGTACCACACCCGGCTGATTTTTGATTTTTTGTAGAGATGAGGGCTCGCCAAGTTGCCCAAGTGGGTCTCGAACCCGTGGGCTCAGGCAATCCACTCACCTCAGCCTCCCAAGGTGCGGGATTACAGGCTGAGCCACTGAGCCCGACTAAAGGCTACTTTTTATAGTAGTTATAGGTTCACAGTAAAATTTGGAGGCAAGTATAGGTATACCCATATACCCCTGCCCCCACACATGCATATCTTTTCACATTATTAACAGCCATCCTTAGAGTGTAGGATATTTATTATAATTGATGAACTTTGTTTTATCCTGTCAAGCCCATGGCTGGGGTCACCCCAAAAGCAGCAAAGTGGAGTTACCACAAGGGGACGCCCCCCCCAAGTAACGCTGAAATGGGATTGATTGGGATGCCAGGTGCTCAGTTCAAAGCATTTATTAGAGAAACCTACAGAGTGCTGCAGCAATCCGCATGACGAGAGGTGAGAGAAAAGTTCTAAGTATATCTGCAGCAAGGGAGGTGTCAGGATATGCAGTTTAGATGAAGATTTAGGAATGTTGACTCAGGGCAAGGGCCGATTTCTTTGAGTGTTTTGGACAACTACCTAGATAACTTTATTGGTGCCTGGGAATGTTCAAGGCTCTGGTTTGGGTTCAGCCCTTTGTGGGAAAACCTGCAGCTGGCTGTGTAATAGAGTGGTCAAAGCACTCTGTTTTTCTACACACAAAGGAGAGGGAACTGGGGGACCCTACAAACCTACATTTACACATCAGAGTCCATAGTTTACCTTAAAGGTTCTTTCACTCTTGGTTTTGTACATTCTATGAATTGGACAAAGGTATAATGATATGTATCCATCACAGTATCATATAGAGTATTTCTATTGCCCTAAAAATCCTATGTACTCTATTTTATCTTTTTTCACCCCTCCACCCACAATCAGTAAGTGAATTTTTGGGGTAGTTGGGTCTTGTTTATTGTTGATTGTTCCACTCTGACCATGTATCTTTTTATTGGTACAGTTAGACCCTTGATGTTCAAAGTGATTGTGGATGTGGCTGGATTAGCTTCTACCATATCTGTTACTATTTTCTATTTGTTACATTGACCCCACCTCCTATTTTTGTCTTCCATTCTTTTTCTCCCTTTTGTGGTTTAAATTGAGCATTTTTTATTATTCCACTTTCCATGTTTCTGATCTCTATATAATTTCTTTCTCTCTAAATAATTTTTTTTAAACATTTCTTATGAGGCAAGTCTACTGGGTACAGATTCTTTTGGGAAAAAAAGTTTTCTTTTTGCAAGTCTTTCTCCTTTATTTTGGAACAATAATTTCACAAAGTACACAATTCTAGGTTGGTGGGGTTTTTCTCTCAACACTTTTTCACTCCATTTTTCTCAACACTTTTTCACTCCATGTTTCTCTTGTTTGCATGGTTTCTGAAGAGAAGCTGGGTGTCATTCTTATCTTTGTTCTATAGGTAAAGTGTTTTTTTCCCTAGCATTTTTCAGGATTAAAAAATCTTTAATACTCTGTGGTTTGAATATGACATGTCTAGGCGTAGGTTTTAGGGAAGACTTATTGTATTTTGTCATCTCTATGCTTTCTGGATCTGTGATTTAGTGTCTGACATTAATTTGGGGAAATTCTCAGGTTATTTTTTCTATTTAATTTTTCTTATTTTGGTATTCCTAGGATATGTATGTCACATGTTTTGTGGTTGACCCACAGTCATTTGATGTTCCAGGATTTTTTTGTTGTTGTTGTTGATTTTTCTTTGTGCCCATCGCTTTTTTTTAATCTTGGAGGTTTCTATTGATATATCTTTATGATTATGGACTCTAGTCTCATCCTTGTTGAGTCTTCTAATAAGCTCATTAAAAGTCTTCTTCATTTCTTTTACAGTATTTTTCATTTCTGGCACTTTTATTCAGTTCTTAGGATTCCCATCTCTACTTACACTGCCCATTTGTTGTTGCTTGCTGTCAACTTTATCTGTTAGAGCCCTTAGCATCTTATTTATAGTCGTTTTATTTTTTATTTTTATTTTTTATTTTTGAGTTGGAGTCTCACTCTGTCGCCCAGACTGGAGTGCAGTGGCTGCTCCCGGCCACCGCAGCCTCGACCTGCTGAGCTCCGGCGATCCTTCCGCCTCAGCCTTCCAAGTAGCCGGAATTACAGGCATGCGCTACCATGCCCGGCTGATTTTTTTATTTATTGTAGAGATAAGATCTTGCTGCCCAGGCGGGTCTCGAACCCCAGGCTTAGGCAATCCACTCACCTCAGCCTCCCAAAGGCGCGGGATTACAGGCAGAGCCACCAAACTCGGCTTATAGTCGTTTTAAACTACCAGTTTCATAATTCCAGCATCCATGTCATATCTAGGACTGATGCTTACTCTTTTCTTCAAATTGTTTTTTGCCTTTTGGTATTCCTTATGATGTTTTCTTATGATGTACTCAATAAAAAGAACTGCAGCAGTGTAGTGGTGAGGTATTGGAGGAGGGAAAGCATTCTAAGTCCTACAGTTAGGCCTCATTTTTTTAGTGAACCTGTGCCTGTGGACTGTAAAATTACGATTCTCAATTTTGGGGTGTCCCCCCCACTTCCATTATGTGGGAGAGGATGACTAGAGTGGGTTGTAGTTGGGTATTTCCCTTCCCCAGGTTAATTAGACTCTGATAATACCTCTGCAGATTAGGTTTTGGCTAACTAGTGACTCCTGAGCCTGGGCCTTGTTTAGGACAGAGTGCTATGGTGTATTTTTTTAATATATATTTTATTTTAAAGATGTGTGGCTTAATTCAGGATTAGGTATACAAGTGGACATTGTACAGGTAAAGTTTGGGCCTCCCTTTGGTCCCCACTTTGCCTGGTTTGAGATCAGGTACCCTTATTGATGTGTGTCCCCTACCTTCACCCCCACCCCACCCCGGCAATATCCTGCTGTTGCCAATCCCTTTCTTATAGTATTATGGTAAATGTTCAAGGTCTGCTTATGAGTGAGGTGTATTTTTTGTAATGGTTCATTTTCCCTTCCCTTTACTGGGAGCACAAGGGGATTTTTTTTCTGTATTTATCATAAGAACCTAGTTAAATTCCTGGAAGTAAATATCACAAGATTGTAGGGGTCCCCTATTACTGAGTCCCTCTGGAGTTTTTAGCTCTCAGAATTGTCAACACTGAGCCTCCAGCAATTCATGAATTATAGTTTAGATTTTCCTAACCTGGAACTGGTTCCCATGTTGGTTTCTTTTTATGTAAGCCTTGACTCTCTGTATTTATTCATCTGTCTCCAGTCTTGAGGGTAGTGATTTTTTCTGAGTCCTTACCTCTCTGTGGATTCTAAAAGAGGTGTTCATTTTTCAGTCTGTTCAGCTATTTACTTTCTATTATGATGGTGTGGTGACTTCCAGGTTCCTTACTTGCAAAACAAGTTAGAAGTCCAGGAGTTAGATTTTCGCAATGTGGAGTCTCATGTTGGGACCTGAGTGGTGGTATAAGGTGCACAGCAAGAAACAGACATCTGGAGTTCAGGGAAGGGATCCAGGTGAAAGCTGTCCCTTTAAAATCAAGGTCAGGGTTGATTTTAAAGGGAGGAATCTTCAGGTCACAGTGGCAATGTCATCAGCAGGGAAGGTTGAGGAGAGTATTCAATAACTGGATCTCTTGCATGGTTGCCTGGATAAAGGTGATAACCATTACTGAAAAACAGATGAGAGAGATTAGTGACCATGGGTGTCTAGGGGTAGGATAGGGAGAATGCAGCTGGCACGGGCTTTAAATTGGGAATGGTTAAAGAGAGTCATTCAGAGGCAAAGATGTAATGAAAGTCAGATGACACTGTGGTCAAGGCTGGTGCTTTTTTCCCCTCTGCTGGCTCAGACTTTTTCTCCCCTCTGCTGGCTCAGACTTTGTGATAGCCCTTGGTGGGACCTGAGGAGTTTCAGGCAGGATGACAGACTAGATTAGGAGCAAATTAGATTGACTGGGAGAATTAGACTGGTGGGATCAGTTGGGGCCTGGACTTTGAGTATAGGTAGAGAGAAGGAAAGATGTAACTAGTGTGGATACAGCATAGGCAGAACTGAAGAGGGGAAGGGCATCTATCAACTGAGTTCCACACCAGGTCTGGGTGGCTGAAACTGGAGCCAGAAGCCAGACCAGATGGGGAGGTCTTCATAACAGTGCTGAACCTGTCTCTGGTTTGTGTCCAACAGAGATGTAGGGTAATGCTGGATCCTGGTTACAATTGGCAATTATTCTTGAGTGCCTTGAGCAGAGTGGCATGTGGAGAAGCCAGTGAGGTGCCTGTGGCATGGACCCAGGAGGTAGCCGTGGTATGGAGAGTGTAGCAGTCATGGTCTGGAGATGTGAGAGAACTGCCTTTCCAGGAGAGATGTACAAATGGGAGGGAGTGTGAATGGATGTACTCAAGGTTCTTATACTCAGGATTTAAGCCAGCAGGGTGAGCACAAGATTGGGTGTATGTGGTATGATCTGGGTCTCCAGGGAAATTAACTAGCAGATGCATCGGTAAGATTCTGTATACAAGGCCTAGAGCCCAGTTGGCACTACCTCTCTACCCTTACAGCAGTGGTGACTGGAGATATGGGGAGATGGAAGGTAGCAGTGGCACGAGGATCTGGTATCTCCTCTCAGTTGGGCAACTGGGGAGGAGGGAGATTTACTGGGTGTCCTGGGGCTTAAGACTGCTCATGAACTCACCTGTCCCCCTTATGACAGGGCCATGTCACCTTTGAGGATATTGCTGTGTACTTCTCCCAGGAAGAGTGGGAGCTCCTTGATGAAGCTCAGAGATGCCTGTATCATGCTGTGATGCTGGAGAACTTTTCACTTATGGCCTCAGTGGGTAAGATCTCTCAAGGTCACACCAACAGGTTATGCTGGACTCTGCTTTTTCACTTTTTCCAGGAGTTGCCCTATCTTTCCCAGAGTTGGACTATGAACCCTGCTTCCTTCCTTTTCCTGACATAGGTACTGTATTTGCAAGGTCTGGGTTTTTTGCAGCCCTAATACCTACTGTACTGAAGCCTTTCAGCTAAAGGTTTTTGTTGAGGGTCTTTTTATTTTTATTTTTGTGTTGGAGTCTCACTCTGTCACCCAGAGTAGAATGCAGTGGCACAGTCGTGGCTCACTGAAGCCTCAAACTACTGGCCTCAATCACTTCTGCCTCCTGAGTAGCTGGGACTGCAGGCATACACCAGTACATCTGGCTAAATTTTTTTTTTTTGTAGACAAGTTCTCACTATGTTGCCCAGGCTGGTCTTAAACTCAGGAAATTCTCCCTCCTTAGCCTTCCAGAGTGCTGGGATTACAGACGTGAGTCACTGTGCCCATCCAGATTCAGAGTCTTATAACCTCCTTGGCTTTGCCACTCCTCACTAAGGTGATGTTCAGATCTGTGGCAGACCTGTGTTACAGGTTTTTCCTCTGCCTTTAATAGGTTTTTTGGGAGCCTGTCTTTTTCAGGAATTGCAGGCACTTACATGGTCACTGTTAGTAGGAAACATTAGGCGATGACAGCAAGACCCTCTCCCAAGATTTTTTTTTAAAATAAATTTATCTTCTGCATTCTGTCATGAGTGGAGACTCTCTGGGTTAGTGTTTTTTACTCAACTAACTGTTTTCCCCTTAGGACATCTACCTTCCAGGTCCCAGATAGTCTCCTGACTTGAGCCAGAGACAGGGGAGAGCCCTGTGTTCCTAACACAGTGATGAAGGTTCCAGCCATAACAAGAGGGGTTAACAGCATCTGGGGCCTTGTGAGTAGGAGCAGCGAAGGGACATGATTTCAGGGATGAGCTCAGATCACACTAGCAAAAGTCCTATGCTCTCACTATTTTGGTTCCAAGACTTGTGACCATACCTCACTTCTGTCTTTCCTCTGCCTACTTGATGTTTTGCTTGCTTATCATTTCTACTGTGACTTATGACCCCTGGCTGTCCCCTACCTCTCTGTCTCCCACATCTCTTCAGTTCCTCATCTGCAGGTTTCTCCAACATTTGCAAACACTTAACGTATTATGAGATTTACATAGGTGCTTTTCAATTTATGATGGGGTTATATTCTGATAAACCCACTGTAACTGAAAATACCATTAATATACCTAATTGTTGAACATTTGACTTAGCAACACAGTACACTGCAGCATATCAGTTGTTTAGTCTCGTGATTGCATGGCTGACTGGGAGTTTCTGACTGGGAACTGTGGCTGACTGAGAGCTGCAGCTCTCTACTACTGCATCATAGGAGAGTACCACACCACAACAAGGGCATTACAATGTAGCAAATGTGAGCAAGTTTTCAGTGAGAAAGTTCATGTTATTGAGCATCAGAGAGTTCACACTGGAGAAAAGGCATCTAAACACAGTGAACTTAACCAACTTAAAGTATGGTTTCTACTGCATGCATATTACTTTGCACCATTGCAAAGTTGAAAAGTCGTAAGTTGAACCATTTTGTAAATAAAGGACTACCTGTATACTTAAGTAATCGTTGAACATTAGCTTCCCAGTTGCAGTTGCATTTTGGGGGGGATGAAATGCACTTCTCCAGCAGACGAGGTCCTGTTCAAAACCATTGATAGAGAAGTGAGTTGTAGATTTTTCTTCTTCTTTCTCCCACAGTACCCGGTTACTTGTTTTCTTACTGGTTGTGGGCCTCTCCACATTGTAACCTTTAGAGGCCTGGTACTGCAAGCATTGACTTCCTTGACATGACCCCAGCTCCATTTTCCTGATAACAAATTCATGGATTCATCCCTGCTTGTGTCATGCAAGTATTTATAAGAGGCTTAATCCCTTTCACCAAAGTATGCATATATGTCACTTCATTTTTGTGCTTTTAGGTTCTTGGCATCTAGTAGAGGCTGAGGAGGCCCCTTCTGATCAGACTGTTTCCACAGAAAACGTGTCACAGGCCAGGACTCCAAAAGCCAATCCTTCCATCCCAAATACTTATCCCTGTGAGATGTGTGTCCTGATCATGAAAGACGTTTTGTACCTGGCTGAACACCAAGGAACAGTTCCTGGGCAGAAACTGTATACTTGCGTGGCATGTGGGAAACAGTTTCCATTTATTTTGAACCTACACCAGAACAGTGGAGAGAAACACATCAGAAGGGAAGAGAACAGTGATTCGCTTCTGAATGGCTCTACAATCTCTGTGTTAGGCAATCTTTTTGCATACAAAGATGTTGACAATAATTTCCTAGCCAGCCTGGGCCTTCTCCAGCACTATACCATCTCTAATGGAGAGTATCCACATAGAAGCAGCGAGACCTTTCATACTCAACAAGGGCATTACAAATGTAGCAAATGTGAGCAAGTTTTCAGTGAGAAGGTTCATGTTATTGAGCATCAGAGAGTTCACACTGGAGAAAAGGCATCTAAACATAGTGAATGTAGGAAATCCTTGAGGTCTAAATACTCACTTGAACACCAGAGAATGCATAATGGAGGAAAGCCTTATGTGTGCAATGTATGTGGAAAATCATTCCGTCACAGACAATCATTTGTTGGTCACCAACGGAGAATCCACACTAGAGAGAGGCCTTATATGTGCATTAAATGCGGGAAATCCTTTATTTATTCCTATGACCACATTCGACACCAGAGAATTCACAATGGAGAAAAAGCTTATGAATGCAATGAATGTGGGAAATCCTTTATTTACAAACAGTCACTTCTTGATCATCAAAGACTCCACACGGGAGAAAGGCCTTATGAGTGCAATGAATGTGGGAAAGCCTTCATCCACAAAAAAAGACTTCTTGACCACCAGAAAATCCACACTGGAGAAAAGCCTTATATGTGCAATGTATGTGGAAAATCATTTCTCTACAAACACACACTCATTGGGCATCAGCAGAGAATTCACACTGGAGAAAGGTCTTACGTGTGCATTGAATGTGGGAAATCCTTGAGCTCCAAATACTCACTTGTTGAGCACCAGAGAACCCATAATGGAGAAAAGCCTTATGTGTGCAATGTATGTGGGAAATCATTCCGTCAAAAACAATCGTTTGTTGGTCACCAGCGAAGAATCCACACTGGAGAGAGGCCTTATATGTGCATTGAATGTGGGAAATCTTTCATCCATTCCTATGATCACATTCGACACCAGAGAATTCACACTGGAGAAAGGGCTTATGAATGCAGTGAATGTGGGAAATCCTTCATTTACAAACAATCACTTCTCGATCACCAGAGAATCCACACTGGAGAAAGGCCTTATGAGTGCAATGAATGTGGGAAAGCTTTCATCCACAAAAAAAGACTTCTTGAGCACCATAGAATCCACACTGGAGAAAAGCCTTATGTGTGCATCAAATGTGGGAAATCATTTATTCGATCCTCTGACTACATGCGACACCAGAGAATTCACACTGGAGAAAGAGCTTATGAGTGCAGTGAATGTGGGAAAGCCTTCATCTCTAAACAAACACTTCTTAAGCACCACAGAATCCACACAAGGAAAAAGCCTTATGAATGTAATGAATGTGGGAAAGGCTTCTACCTTGAGGATAAACTTCTTCAGCACCAAAGAATACATGCCAGAGAAAAACTTTATGAGTGCAGTGAATGTGGGAAAGCCTTCAGCCACAAAAAACTTCTTGAGCACCAGAAAGTTCATACTGGAGAAAAGCCCTGTGAATGTACCGAATGTGGGAAGTGCTTTAGATACCACACCAGCCTCATTCAACACCAGAAAGTTCACAGTGGAGAGAGGCCTTATAATTGCACTGCATGTGAGAAGTCTTTCATTTATAAAAACAAACTTGTTGAGCATCAGAGAACCCACACTGGAGAAAAGCCTTTTGAGTGCAACAGATGTGGAAAAGCTTTCAACAAAAGGTATTCACTAGTCAGGCACCAGAAAGTTCATACAAGAGAATGATCCTAGCCATTGAGGGGTTGTACTATTCCCTTGTTTACCATAACACACCAGAGAGAAGATTTTTCAATTGAACTGTTAGAAGTTGAACCTTGTACATCTAAAGATCAGTAGTTAGATTCACTACAAGGTCCAGGTATTTGGGAAACTTTTTGGAGCTAACTTCTACTTTCTAGTCTGCCCAGCATTGCAGCAGCCACTACCATGTGGTATATTCCCCATATTGTCCATCAGTCATTCACATATGCTCAAGGAATATCAAATCCTGAAGGGAATCATGAATATGGAGCCTATTGAGTATTTCCTCCATCCTACCAAACTGAGACATAGACAAGAACCACCTTTGGCCAAGAAGAGCACTCTGGGTTCTAGCAACCTGTGGAGGTTTACCTTCTTCCTGGATATTGTTTTTTCCTTTTCCTTTTTTTTTTTTTAAATGTGATCACTGTGGTAGGAGTTTTCTTATTCCACTCAAGAGTATGTGCTTGTGTGTGTGTTCTGCCAATGTGAGGGGTAAACAACCTTTGTAGGAACTTCAACTTTGTGTGACCTTAATCATGTGGTGTGGATGCCATACTTATTTGTAGCTCCAGAGGTCTCACTGAAAAGAGACATTTGTAACAAACTCAAGTGCTAGAATCTGTATGAATTGGTTTTTTTGTTTCTAGTGATGTCCCATATATCCTAGCACTGTTCAGGGGAAGCTGCTTCTTAGTTCCTTCAGCGTAAGTGCGCTGAAGGACAAAATTTGGTTGAGAGATGACTTTAAGACCTACTAGGGCCAGGTAAGAACGTAAGCCCAGAGATGTTAGTGTGATGGATAAGGAGTGAAAAGATTGCAGCCACTAGTAAATGTGTCCCCTTCTAAGGGTACATCTTGAAATGTTGCTATGACTTCATGGTTTGGGGGTGTGTAGAAATTCTCAGGACCTCCTAAGTAAGTCTTGTGTTATCAAATATTCTGGCTTCCTTAAAAGATGCATATTTTTGTGTGGAACCATTTATTTTAAAACACGGTGCAGTTTTCAAACAGAAAACTTGTCCTTCTAAGGAAGCTTGTTCATGTGGTTTCTTGTCCAATACTAAGTTTTGATATTTCCTCATATAATCTCAATAAATCCTTGCATTAGAAATATGTGCTTATGTCTTCTTTTTCTTTTTTTCTTTCTTTTGAATTGGAACCCCACTCTGTCACCCAGGCTGGAGTGCAGTGGCATGCTTATGGCCACTGCAGCCTCCACCTACTGGGCTCTGGCGATCCTTCTGCCTCAGCCTTTCAAGTAACTGGAACTATAGGCATGCACCATCATGCCCAGCTAATTTTTTGATTTATTATAGAAATAAGGTCTCACCAAGTCACCCCCGCTGGCCTTGAACTCCTGGACTCAGGCAATCCTCTCGCTTTAGCCTCCCAGAGTGCTGGGATTACAGGCTTGAGCCACCAAGCCCGGCCTTGCTTATGTCTTCTATTTTGACTTTTCATTCACTTTGTCTTCCAAGAAAAAGTTCTTAATTTTGATAAAGTCTTAATTTGTCTATTTGTTCTTTTACTGATTGTTCTTTGAGCGTTATTAAAAGAAATGGGCCAGGCACAGTGGCTCAAGCCTGTAATCCCAGCACTTTGGGAGGCGGAGGTGAGAGGATTGCTTGAGCTCAAGGGTTCAAGACCAGCCTGAGCAACATGGCAAGACCTCATCTCTACAATAAATCAAAAAATTAGCCGGGAGAGATTGGGTGCATAGGAAGGGTGAGGAATGGGGATCCTGCTGTTTTTGGTCAAAAACTGAACATAGCATGGTATGGGTTGAAATAGTAGAAGTCAGTTTCTAGCTCTTGTCTTAGAATTAAATAACTAACTATATCTTAACATTAAAGTGACATATCTCCCAGATAAAAATACTATAGTATACTTTTATAAATTTGATTTGGCAATTTGTCACTATGCATGGCCCAAATCAGAGTTCACTTTATTTCAGAAACATAACACCAGAGATAGAGATATATTACAAATGAATTGAAATTAAATACAAATAAATACTTAACTCTAAAATATAAAGCACCACTTCAGGATTCATAATAATCACTTAGGCAAAAGACCGAAACTGCTGACAGTGTACTGTGTATACATAGGTAGTACTTAGAAGTAAAACATAAGTTGTAAAATGGTTGTTACCAAAATAATGAGGAAAAGTAAAATCAATGAAAATATTGTATTATTTTCCAGTGTAATATTAGTATATCAAAATTGTATTATGGGTCAAATTTGTGATACCATATTTTCATTTTTATTCTAACAACCATAATTAATTACAGGTTTTTAGGGCTAGTTTTTTTTTTAAATAGCCTGAAAAGTGTAAGACATTGAAAAATCACTTTAAGTGCACAATACTCGCTGATTGATATGATGCCATTCTGCAAAGCACTATGGTTTTATCATTCATTTTTCCTTAATAACTTTTTAAAAGAATAGATAATTTTTCAAAGCATTAAGTTTAGGATAAGGTCTTTGCATTTATATTCAAGTTCATTTCATACCAAATACACTGTGTCATTGAAATAAAAGGTGCAAGAGCACCAAAGTTTTGGGGAAAAAACTGGCTTTTGATAAAGACCCTTTAAGATTAAAATATTACTAGGAAATGATATGTTATAGAACTAAACCATTAAAATATGATAAAAGAATGGGGAAAGAAAAATTATTTAGAGAGGGGAAATGATAGAATGAATAAAAATGACAGATCAACAGTTATGTTGCAGGATTTAATTCCATTTTTTTGTTTTTGTCTTTATCAAGAGGTACTACAACAGAAACCTGTGAATCTTGAAATCAATGTAGTTCATGACTACTAGCCCATTAAAGAATTTCAGCAGCTCAGAGGGCAATGACTCAATGCCCACTTGGTTTTATTGGCTCTATGGAGTCACAGGGAGAACCTAAATTGTCTCCTCTCAGAGAGATTACTTCCCTGTCAATAAGGGTCTCTGGTCAGAGTTGTTTTCCATGTGAAAAAAAAAAAAGTTACCTATAAAATGAGGTAGGCAGGTGGAGTGGTAACATGCGATGCTAAACAGATAAGGATATTATTTCAGATACAAGAATGAATTCAAAGGGATAGCCAAGGTCCCTAAAGGACCAAGAGTTTAATGAGAGTGAGGTAGTATGAGAATGAGATATTGATCTGGTTACTTGTCAGGATAGCATTTGTATTTGACACTAAAGTTCTGTTTATTCCTTTTGTTTGTACCCTACAACCTTTATGCCATGTTTTTCTTTACGTAAGATTTTTATTTCCATAAATGCAAACAAAATGAGATTTTTTTTTCTAAATAAGAAGTGAATGTTAACAACCTTTTATTAACCAGAGAAATTTAGAAACACATTACAGAATCCAGTTAAAATTACATGCCTCATCTCATTTGCAAAACATAAGGCAACAAGACCAGAAGTACATACATGGTCCAGCAAGGTTTTTTTTGAGTTGGAGTCTTACTCTGTCACCCATGCTGGAGGGCAGTGGCATGCTCACGGCCACCACAACCTCGACCTGCTGGGCTCCAGTGATTCTTCCACCTCAGCCTTCTAAGTAGCTAGAACCATAGGCATATGACACCATGCCCCACTAATTTTTTTTAATTGTAGAGATGAGGTCTCAAACCCCTGTACTCAGGCAGTCCTCTTGCCTCTGCTTCCCAAAGTGCTAGGATTACAGGTGTGAGCCACTGCACCCGGCCTGGTCCAGCAACTCAATTGGTGTTGGCTGTCAGGACAATGGTGGCAGGAAAGGCATAATTGCAGGGGTAGCAAGAGAAATTTGAACCCTAAGATAAAGATTTGAGATTCCATGGTCTCATCTCCTTGCTAGGAGTGATGATCTTGTCACCTATAATTACAGTGACCGTGTCTTCCAAGGGATTTTAGGTTATATCTGAAAAAATTTGTGAATTATGCAAATCACTGAGCTATCAAAAACAAATAATGGTATCCAATAGGATTGGCAGGCTACATGAGTGAGAACTTACTTTTGAAATAAAAATTCTAATGGAAGCTAATCAGAAGACATTAAAATCTAATAACTGGCTGGGTGTGGTGGCTCAGCCTGTAATCCCAGCACTTTGGAAGGCCAAGACAAGAAGATTGTCTGAGCCCAGGGGTTTGAGACAAGCCTGGGCAACTTGGTGAGACCTCCTCTCTACAATAAATCACAAAAACTAACCAGGCATGGTGGCGTGTGTCTATAGCTCCAGCTATTTGGAAGGCTGAGGTGGAGGGCTCACTTAAGCCCAGCAGGTCGAGGCTGCGGTGGCTGTGAGCGTGCCACTGCACTCCTCTAGCCTGGGCAACAAGAGTGAGACTCTAACTCAAAAAAAACCAAAAAAACTAATAACTGAAAGAAGAAGGCCAAGCACATTCTATTCAAAATATAATTCCTTTTTATTTCTGATCACTCTGAGGGTACTTAAATTGAAAGAAGAGGCAGCAAATGAATAGAGTTAGAGTATACAGTTGTTGTAAATGAACAGAAAATCTGCATTGTCATATTTGTTCAGTGCTTCAACAAATATGTATTGTTTACCTTTTGTGGGCGAGGAACATTTCTATATATAGGATATGTGATTGCACAGAATATAAAAATTTTTTTTCATAGAATTCACATTCTAATTGAGGAAAACAGGCAATAAGCATTGTGTCCAAGTTGTTAAATTATGTGGTATATTGGACAGTAAATAGATCCTATGGAAAGAGACAGAAGTAAATTGGGTAGGGAAGGGCTGAACTAGCAAACCAGATTTCCAATTTTAGATTCTTTGAGGAAGTAATTTAAGGTGATGCTATGGTTTGGATATTTGACTCCTGCAACTCTCATGTTGAAATCTGATTCCTAATGTTGGTGGTGGAGCCTAGTAGGAGGGTTTTGGGTCATGGAGGCAGAGCCCTCATGAATATGTCTTTGTGCTTTCCTGGTGGTAATGGGTGAGTTCTCACTCTACTGGTGCCCATGAGAGCTGGTTTTAAAAAGTTTTTTTAAACTTAGTATCTCCCTTTATTGCTTTCTCTCTTGCCACAGAATCTGCACATACTGGTTCCTCTTCTAAGCAGCCACAGGCCCTCACTAGAAGCAGATGCCTTCACTATACTTCTTGTCAAGCCAGCGAAGCCATAAGCCAAATAAATTTCTTTTCTTTATAAGTTATCTAGCCTCAGGTATACCTTGATAGCAACACAAAAATGGACTATGACAGGTAGTTTAGTGATAAATTCCTTTTTTACTCCTTTCCAAACATCACTGTTTTAATTTAGAATCTTTACAATGAGGAGCACCTCTTCAAATATTTGGAGAGATACAAGATGGAAATGGAGATTTTTATTACAGGTCCTTGGAGGATAAATAGTATACCAAAGGTCATGCACACAAAGGTCAAGAGGCACGAGAAGGAAGTAAGAGAGAAAGGTACTCACAAGCCTTTACTGGGGTCCAGAGCATTATCCAAGCAGATTTTCTGTGCGGAATTTTAATTGGTAAGTTTAAAGCAAACAGGCACAAGTTCTAATAGGTCATGCTGTGACTGAGAGTTGTCACTGAGGCATGTCAGAACAGTCCATGCAGGGTGTGGGGGTCCTTGGGACTAGTCAAGAAGGCTGCATCTAGCTGTCCCATAGGAAAGTGGTCATCAAAAAGCAGTTGTATAAGGCAGATATCTGAATCAACACACTGAAAAGCTGGGAGGAGGCAAAAAACTAGAAACTGTCAAGGATAACTGTACCCTCCTGCTGGTATGAGAAAGTTAAGCTTATATTCACAATGAATGTTAAAGCAACATGAAAACATAGGAATCCACTACAATTACATATTCATTTTCTTACTTTATTGAGTAGACAGAATAATACTGAATACAGTATAATACTGAATCCAAGTGTAAAGAGTGAGCATCCTGATAGCACAATTTCAGGGAAATACTTCATAATGGACCAAGAAAATGTGTATTGTTTCTGCACAGGGTGATCTGTGGTTCACAGCCTGTTGTAAAATGTCTTGTGAGACCTGACTACACATGCCATATGGTGGGCCTTCTGAAGGGAAGAATCTTCCTTAGGACTCCTGATCTATAACACTCACTGTACTGAAGTATCCTGCTCTAAAGAGGTATCCTCATCTTCTCCTCCTTACCCACAGCCTGAGAAAGGAAGACTGCTAGGGAAGGTCTGGAAAAATACTGTTTCTCTACTCAACACAACATATTTGACACCAAATGTGTGGAATTTTTTCCATATTGACAACCAGTTCTCTGATTATCTAGACACTAGCTGACCTATAGTTAATTCAAATTCTGACACTGTCTCTCTAAAGTTAACATAAAACTTCACAATTAATGTCAAAAACAATTTCAACAAATTGAGTTTAAAGATCTAATTGGATTTAATTAGGGATTCATGAATCAGGCAGCATCCCATCTATACAAAATAGAAAGGTGTTCTGTTGGGCATGACAGAACAGTTGGTTCTTGTAAGGCAGATTGAGCAGGAACCAGGAAACAGCATAATATTAAAAAGTGAATTGGTTAACATGAGGTTACTTCAGGTTACTTTTTTTGTAAGGGTTTTAAGTGGAGGGGACTTCTTTATCATGCCAGCTAACTGGCCTGTTTTGGTTGTCATCTCTCCTTATTTTTTGGAAAGTCAGATAAACAGTTTTGTTTTGGTGACATGAAACTTTATCACAAGTGAGTTCATTTTGGCTTGGTCTGTTGGGGCCTAGTGCAGGAGTTCAGTCCAAATCAATGGCCTCCCATAAATTTTATTTAATAGGGATCAGTACTACAAAACTGTCCCCACTTCAGATGCCAATCACATGTTCTGGGCCTCCTGTACTTCTAATTGACTAGGTATAAATTGAAGGTTCCAATACCACTCTACTGGGGTTTGATAATTTGCTAGAACCACTCACAGAACTCAGGGAAACACTGGTTTATTTTAAAGGTTAAAACTTAGGAACGGCCAGACAGAAGAGATGCATAGGGCAAGGTATCAGATGAGGGGTGCTCAAAGCCTCCATGTCCTCTCTGGGTGCCACCCTCCCAGGACTCAACATGTTCAGCCACCCTCCCAGGTCTCAGCATGTTCAGCAACTGGAAGCTCTCTAGATCTCATTGTTCAAACGTGTTTATAGAGCTTAACCCTTCAGCTCTCCCACTTCAATCAAGATCAGTGGGTGGGGCTGAAAGTTCCAACCCTCTAATCACTTGGTCTTTCTGGAAACTAGTCCCATCCTGAAACTATCTAGGAGCCTTACCCTAAGTCACCTCATTAGCATAGAGTCATGTGTGATTAAAAAAAAAACATGGATACAAAGGACATAGCCGGGCTTGGTGGCTCAGCCTGTAATCCCGCCTTTGGGAGGCTGAGGTGAGTGGATTGCCTGAGCCCGCGGGTTCGAGACCTGCCTGGGCAACTTGGCAAGACCTTATCTCTACAATAAATCAAAAATTAGCTGGGCGTGGTAGCGCGCGCCTGCAGTTCCAGCTACTTGGAAGGCTGAGGCGGAAGGATCGCCAGAGCCCAGCAGGTCGAGGCTGCGGTGGCCAGGAGCAGCCACTGCACTCCAGTCTGGACGACAGAGTGAGACTCCAACTCAAAAAAACAAAACAAAGGACACTATCACCCAGGAGATTCCAAAAATTTTAGAAACTCTGTACCAGAAGCCAGGGACAGAGTCTAAATATATTTCTTATTATACCACAGAGAACATGTTGAATGGTGGGGAACCCCATTACAGGTGTACCTGACACATCCAGGAATGAGTCCATGAGAATGTTTTCAGGATTAGGGGACCAGAGCCAGGTACTAGAGGGAAATGCTCTGCAGTGCTAGGCCTTGACAGGTAAAAAAATGGAAGGAGGGGTCACAAGGTGAGAGAACATGAGGATGGAGCACAGCACAGATATGGCCAACTCACTCCGATGCAAAAAAGTCTTAGCTGTTGATGGGAAAAAAAATCTTTGAAAAATTTGACAGCAGTAGAAGAGGTGGAGCTGGCCCAGGGCAAACAACACCACTGCACTCCAACTTGGGGACAGCATGAGACTCCTATAAAAAAAAAAGAGAGAAAAAAGAAAATCAATGACTAAGATGTTAGATAGGCCTAAGGGTTCTAAAGACAACAAAATAGAGTGAGAAGATCTGAGTTTGTGGGCAGATCGAGGTAGGGCAAAGTGAAAAGGCTTTTCTGAGGAGGGAAAACCAGAGCAAACGTAATGAAGTCATGGAGAAAGCCATGTGAACAAATGACAAAATGCCATCAAATGTCTTGATGGTGACAAGGACTATAACGAGAGTAAACAGTGTAAGGTCTAGAGAGAAATCTAGAATCTGTTGTGTGTTTGCATCCCATACTCCAAAACATTGTCATCCATATTTTGAATTTTACTTTATTGCAAATTGACAAATCAGAGTTTACATATTTATGGGCTACAAAGAGAGGCTATGATTTATGAATACAGTAAGAGATAAATCATGCTAACATATTCATGACTTTAAATATTTGTCATTTTGTGGCGAGAACATTTGAAATTCACTCTCAGCAATTCTGAAATGTACAATAAACTATTAACTATATTTACCACACTGTACAATAAATCTTACAAAAAAAAAATCCTTATTCCTCCGGCTTGAGACTACCTTTTGACCATTATCTCCCCATTCCCCCCACTTCCCAGCCTCTGGTAATCACCATTTTACAATCTGCTTCTAAGTGTTAGATTGTTTTAGCTGCCACATGAGTGAAAACATGTGACGTTTGTCTTTCTGTGCCTGGCTTATTTCACATAATGTTCTCCAGCATCATCATGTTGTTGCAAATGACAGAATCTCTTTTTTAAACCTGAATAGTATTCTATTGTGTATATTTACCATGTTTTCTTTATGCATTCATCCACTGATGGACACTTGATTCCATATCTTGGCTATTGTGAATTATATTGCAGTGAACGTGGGGGTGGAGGTATCTAACTAACTGATTTCAAATATTTTGAGTAAATACACAGCAGTGGGATTACTGGATCACATGGTAGGTCTTTTTACTTTTTTGTTTTTTGAGTTGGAGTCTTGCTCTGTCACCCAGACTGGAGTGCAGTGGCATGCTCACAGCTTCTGCAACTGCAACCTGCTGGGCTCAGGTGATCCTTCCGTCTCAGCCTTCCAAGTAGCTGGAACTACAAGTACATGCCAACATGCCCGGCTAATTCTTTGATTTATTGTAGAGATGAGGTCTCACCAAGTTGCCCAGGCTGGTCTTGAACCCCTGGGCTTAGGAAATCCTCTCACCTTGGCCTCCCAAAGTGCTGGGATTACAGGCTTGAGCCACTGTGCCCAGCCTGGTCTTTTGACATTTTTGAGGAAACTTCATAGTTTTTCAAAATAGCTACACTAACTTACATTCCTACCAACAGTGTACAGGGTTTCCCCACATCCTCACCAACACTTGTTATCTTTTGTCTTTTTTATAATAGCCATTCGGCCAAGTGTGTCACCACATAACATTTCAGTGGACTCACTTTTCAAATTTAAATGCCTTAAACAGAAAAATGGATTCACTACTATCAACTATAAGCCACTTTCACCTGGGACAAACAGATGGTAACTGCAAAAACAAATGATGTGAACTTCTTGGCTTCCAGCCTACCTGGATAACCTCTTGGCCTTGGCAGAGCAACGATTCCAAAACTGGCAGGCTGCAGACTGCTTTTGCCACCAGGCTTTCATCTCTTCCAAAACTGGGTAAAGGTCTATGGCTGGACTCCTGATGAGGTGAGCCTCTAGGATCATCGCAAATTCAAAAACATACTCCCTCCCCTCATCCCCCACCGAAACATTCTCCAGAGTGAGACTCCTTGAGCTGTCTCAACCCAGGGCAAGAATTGCTAACATTCCCACTTACAGCCAAGAAAGTGGTGGCCAAGTGCAGCCTGAGCACTTGTCCAGATCACATCCCTGAGAATGTAGTCCAGGGCGAACTATAGCCGACACTCCTCCTGGGTTGGTGGAGGCAGAAGACTCCAGATCAGAAGTCCCATCTCATCTGTTTACACTGCATCCCATTGATTCCCAGAAATGCAACCCTTCCAATATAATCCCTGGTTTGAATTCCAGACCTGGGGCATAAGTGACACTCACCCCACCTGCCCCAATGTTATGGTCTGATGCAACAACCGGCTGCTCACTCTCACTGCCAATCAAGTACAAGAGGCAGGAAACTGGGAGAAAGGGAATTTATTCTGAATTTGGAATTCAGAGAGACAAGGTATAATTACCAAAGCCCACTCACTCGAACAGACTTTTCATCCAGTATTTATAGTAAAAACCCAGGCAAAGCCTTATTAATCATTGCTTCTGGTGAATAGCAGTTACATGTCTCAGGACCGTTACTCAGAGTCCTATTCCATTTACGTTTAAACTCCCATATATTCCGGAACTCAGATTTCATCAGTCTTGAAAAATGTTGGGCTTCCTTTGGCCCACAACACTAACACACACCAGGATCCTCAGTGCCAGCAGCAGACAAAGGAAGCCAAACAGTCCCAGGACACTACCATCCCATGTACTGGAGTCTGGGGCCATTAAGGTGAGGGTCGGATGTGGGTGGGCTTTCTCACTTGCACCTGGTCCACTGGCACCACCATCACCACATCTCAGCCAACACTCCCCCAGGTCCTACAAAGGCTTCCTTACCATCCTTCCCTGCTCAGTCCTGAAGAGTCACCCCTGAAGGGACCCCTGCCAGCATTTTGGTCCCCAGGGTCTGCATGATCGTCCCTGCCTCTTCAAAATGATGTCCTAGGAAAGCCAGAAGTCTCATCCTGTATGCGTGCCTCACCAAGGTGCTCCATGCACAGCCTTCTGGGTAATTTTTATACTGCATCCTGCCTAGCTAGAGGTGTCCTTCTGGTTCTCCAGAACGGGTTCTCCAGAACAATGGCCAAGCTAACTTTTGAAGCCATTGTTTCCAGGTGTCAAGGAAAGAACAGGTTTCACTTTTTCTTAAAGGGCCCACACCCAGCTTTTCAAGTAGGATAGTGGGCAACCAATCACAGAAATGCTGAAAAATGTATTATTGTGATACCCTGCAAAGGTTATAAGACAAAATGTACATACCATACCACAATTACATTTGGACATCCACTTATAGTTGGGCACTAACAATTGTTCTTCAAACTGAAGCTTAAGAGTCCTGGAAGGAGGTACCTATAGAAACCTAGAATATACTTAGTTTAGCATAGTCTTTTTGCCTCAGCATAGCCATTTTTGCTTAGACTTTACCCCAACATGCTTTGAATCTGGCACAGGTTAGACATAAATTTCCAATAGGCAGGTTTTAGGAAGCGTTCAGACATTTTACTGCAGACCTACCCCACCTTCTTGGCAAATCTCCATCAGACACAAGATAAGGACGGAGCCACAGAAATGAAGTTTGTGGATTGCAAATGTCTGACAAGGCTTTTGCAGGAATACCCCCTCCCCTTGTCTCCCCACATCTAGCCTACCACCTGAGGGCATGAGATGCTAATGTCTGGCAAAGCCAAGATCTAAGACTCATGTGTCTACAATTAACATCAAAGACCAGCAGCCCTGGACATTTCTTTTGGCCTAGACCCCTCCTGGCCCAGACCCCGCTTGCCCCAAAAGCCCTTAAATACACCCAGTTCTTGGCTCTACGGTGCCACACTTGCCTCTGAATGTCAGCCCCCTTTCCAATCTGTGAAAAGTGAATAATATACTTTACTTCTTTCTACTTGCTTCCTTGTTGCAATCTTGCATTATTCCTGTGGCATTGGCACCAGCACTGGCCCACCTCCCCTCAGTGAACCCTTTCAAGTCCATTTTTGTGAGTTTCAATATAATTGTCAGGAAACAAAAGACTCCAGAGATGGCCATGACAGAGGAGATGGAGAAGCAATATAGGGTGGCCCTCAAACAGTTGGAAGAGGATGAAATTCTACCTCTGGTTGTCCAAGAGAACATCCTTCTTGACTGTGTAGTCAGTAATTGTTCACGATCCAGAAGCAGTAGTGTTTTTTCCTAATCAAAATGATATTTCTTCTGTCAGACAAGGGATTAATAACCAGAATATATAAGAAACATAACTCAATAGTATAACAAATAATCCAATTTTTAAATGGGCAAAAGACCTGAAAAGACACTTCCAAAAAGAAAACATACGAATGGCAAACAAACAAACAAAAAATGCTCAGTGTCATTAGTCATCAAAATAACGTGAATCAGAACAATGAGATGTCATCTCACCTTAGTTTTTTTCTTTAATTTTTATTTTGTCATGGATATGACTAGCTGAGGCCAGTATCACAGGGGTAAAAGAATTTACCAAGACAGTTATGAATTAAGAAAAACCGATTTATTAAAGGCAGAGTATGTTGTAGGGAGCAACAGGTGGTACAGCAAGAGGGAGGCTGTCTGCCCCAAAACAAGGGATGGAGGGGAATTTTATAGTGCCGTGCCAGGGGAGGCTGTGTACCGTAAGTGGGGTTTGGAGAAGGAAGTTGGCTATGTGCTGTAAGAGGGGTCTGGAGAGGGAAGTTGTGCAAGACAGTTGATTGATTGTAGCTTTCTGTTTTCTTAAAATAAGCTGCTTTTTATAACAATGGTCAGTTGCTTTTTGCAGCATTTACAATGATAAAACATTTACAGCATTCAGCAAGTATTTACAACCTTTGCACTTTTTGCCCTGAGGCCCCCTTCCCAGTAGTTTGCCCAATTGTTTGCTGGCCTATTTGGGTATCATATTTCTTCACATATTTATTTATTTGAGTTGGAGTCTCATTCTATCACCCAGGGTGGACTGCAGTGGCACAATCATGACTCACTGCAGCCTCCAACTCCTGGAATCATCTGGTCAGAACTACTTTCCTCCCACTCATATTTTTATGTTGCCAGTCTTGCAAAAGGTGTTCTTGCTTCTACAGTTTATGCTCTGTAGCCTATTCTCCATACAAGGGCCAGTGTGATTCATTAACAATATCCTCATATCCTATCACGCCACCTCAAATATCTGTTAACAGGATCTACTTGGTGTAACATTCTCACAATTTCCTGCTCTATCTCATGTGGCCTGAGTCCTTCTACAGTTCTGACCTCTCTTCTCAACCCTCCTGCTGTCCCCTACTTTGGTTTCCTTGCTTCAACAGAAGTAGGACAGACAAGTCTGCCCATCTGGGCTTTACAATGGCTGATTCTTCTGCTTGGGAATTATTCTCAAAAATATTCACATGGTTCAGTGTCCCACCTCCTTTAACTGCTTGCTCGAGTGCTCTCTTATTTTGAATGACTTTATTTCTGCACTGTGACATGACATTTCACCCCTTCTTCCCAGCATCTTCTTTTCATCATGCCTACCACATTATAAAATATGATATAATTTAGTAGTTCTTCCTTCGTTCTGTTTTAATTCCATCAGAAATTTCTTAAATTCCTTTTTTAATCTTAGGTGGTCTTTTAAAAATTATGATTTATTGTAAATATTTTGAATGTCTCCCTGTGTATGAAGTTAAAGTAAATTTTCATTGACACTCCCCATTCCACCTGTTCCCCACCACCCCAATCACACTAATTGCATTAAATGTAGATAGTCATTCATGGCTAGTCCTATCCCCACAATTCTTATCTCACAGATTGAGCACCAACAACATGATGCTTTCTCACTTGTACATTAAATATAACACAACTAAAATAAGTGTGAAAAGCATGTCAGCTCAACCATAAACTGAATATTCCAAAAAGCACATAGAACTAAGTTCCTAAAACTTTTACTGAGTTAAAATGGGTGATAAAACAAATTTATTGCACCTGTTCTCATGTATTTTTCCTAGATAGTAGGCTCCCTCCCTGCTCAAGGGCAGAACCCATGTCTCAGGCACCCATGTGCCCCACTCTTCATAGTGTGACCACAACACAGTGAGTGGCCATGGAGAAGGTGAGTGTTTCATGAGACTCTTGCCTATCACACCAGCAACAGTACTCCTTTGCACTGAACACATAAGTGAAGACTGTATATATAGAGTTGAAAGTTGAGAAAACAAACCCTAGGGTGTCTTTTATTCAAATGAAAACATACCACTCCTGCATTGGGACAAGCTGGGGTCTAGGATCCCCAAGTCTGGAAAGAAGAACACTGATAATAGCAAAGATGCTTCTAGAGGGATTTCTCCAACTCTCTTGAACCCAGGGATTTAGGTACAAGTACAGTACATACAAGCAATTGAACCCAGGGTTCCAGGTGTAAGAACAATACATGCAGCCTTCCAGAGAGAGGATGAAGAAGGGCGGGGTCTTCAAGGGTCAACTCTTTCCCAACGAACAGAAAACTATGCATTCTATCCTGAAAAAAACCAAAAAGAGCCGGGCTCAGTGGCTCAGCCTGTAATCCCATGCCTTGGGAGGCTGAGGTGAGTGGATTGCCTGAGCCTGCAGGTTCAAGACTCGCCTGGGCAACTTGGCGAGACCTCATCTTTACAATGAATCAAAAAATTAGCTGGATGTGGTAGCGTGCGTCTGTAGTTCTAGCTACTTGGAAGGCTGAGGCGGAAGGATCGCCGGAGCCCAGCAGGTCGAGGCTGCGGTGGCCGGGAGTGGCCATTGCACTCCAGTCTGGGC
>NW_007249973.1:153110-160758 GCF_000164805.1 Carlito syrichta | reverse complement strand
GATCTTACCCTGACCAAATTTTTTTTGCCTCCCCAAATAAAAAAGTTCTTAAAGGGAAACATTTTGTTGATGTGAAAAAGGTGAAACAAAAAAGGACAGAATAGTAACAGGCATCAAAATTGATGAGTCCAAAAACTGTTTTGAGGCCAGGCTCAGTGGTTTGGCCTGTAATCCTGCGCTTTGGGAGGCCGAGGTGAGTGGATTACCTGAGCCCGCGGGTTCGAGACCCACCTGGGCAACTTGGTGAGACCTCATCTCTACAATAAATCAAAAAATTAGCTGGGCGTGGTTGCGCACACCTGTAGTTCCAGCTACTTGGAAGGCTGAGGCGGAAGGATCGCCGGAGCCCAGCAGGTCCAGGCTACAGTGGCCGGGAGCAGCCGCTGCACTCCAGTCTCGATGACAGAGTGAGACTCCAACTCAAAAAAAAAAAGAAAAAAAAACTGTTTTGAGCAGTGGAAAAAGTGTCTCAACAGGTGTATTGTATCAAACGAAGAGTACTCTGAAGGTAACTAAAGTTTAAACATGTAAGAATATATATTTTTTTTAAATAAATTGTTTTTTGAAGTTCTCCCCTTGGACATTTTTAACCTAACATTATCTCATGTAGTTTGAAAACCATCTCAAAGAAAATCCCACAGGAGGAATTTCAAGTTACCACATTCAGTGTTAGCACTAAGAGAATAAGTCATGGTGGTTAACCCACACAAACCTGCATATATACATCTTAATTCACCGGCTAAAATGCTAGGCGCTTTATTTTGTACCAAAACTTCGCACAAATGTTTACAAGATCACATGATCAGATAACAAGATTTTTCTCCATGTTTGTTTTCCTGGGTTTAACATGAAATTTACCTTAGTTGTATGTTTTATTTTGCTTGTTTTAGTTATAACTGACTCCCTAGAAAACTGCTGAGGAGGGCTTGGAAATGCCCCTCTACATGACATTAAAGAACCTGAGAAACACCAGAATGAATTAGGACTCACCTGAAAAGCACAAATACAAGGTGATCTCCAGGCTATCAGATAAAATAAACAAACAAGTAGAATTGGAATCAAGAAAATGTGAGAGAGTACTGGGCATTTAAAACCACATTAATAAGGAGTTTATTCATAAAAATCAATGCCTTAAATAATCTTGAGCGGGGCACATTTTGATGTGCCATCTGTATGTAGATTCTGCTCTCCTTAGAAATAAACAGAAGTATCATGTCAGAACATTCACAGTATTTTAATTTCTTGTATGTTCAAGTATCTCATGACTCGAGCCTTCACATTTCTCACAAAGAATTACTCTCCTCATGGATATCCTCCCAGAGATGTCTGGAACAAAGAAACTTTCCAAGAAATGTCTGGAGATTTGCCCTCACTGTCCAACTCTCCTGATACAGGACAGCAGTGAATGCATAGAAAAGACAAAGGGCTAATATTCTATTGTCTCTCAAACATTCCTTTAACAAAAAATAAAACCAGTGAAAAACTAATAGGCTTGCAAAAAAGTCTGTAAAGACATTTGTTTTTCCCTGTTATTGTTTGTTTCCACCTCCTGCTCCTTTTTTTTTTTTTTTTTTTTTTAATGCCAAGACACTTTCCAGTGTAAACCAAGGAGATATCTGTGACCAAAGGTTTTTATAAGTTCATGGAGTAAATACAAAGGTGGATCAAATTCCAATATGGTTCTTTGCATGACAAGTAAGTGATGATCTGGTCACATAAAGTTTTCTCACACCAATGATAATTATGTGGTAACTTTTCATTATGGATTATTGGACGGTGAGATTTTTCTACTGGTCAAAAACTGTCCTTAGTAGTTATATTTGGAATATTTTTCTCCAGCATGAATTCCTTGATACTGACAGAGGTGGAATGTCTTGTGCACTTCTCTCTGTATGAATCCTTCTGCAATGAGTGAAGGCTGAGCAGTTGCTGAAGGTATCCTAACCTTCACTATATTTACAAACACTTCTCTCCAAAATGTCTGGTCGTGTGTTAAGAACCGACAAAAGAAAGCTTCCCAATATTCTTTGCATTCAGAGGGTTTTTTCCTCCAGCATAAGTCCCATTATAAATGCTAGAAGAGGAGCTGTTGGTGAAGGGTTTTCTACATTTACTGCACCAGTAGGGTATCTCTCACATATGGACCCGCTGGTGCTGCAGGAGGTGTGATCTGCGTTTAAAGGCCTTCCCACATTCAATGCATTTGTAGGGCATCTCCCCAGTGTGGATGACAGAGTGCTGAATGAGGTACGTACTCCGGTGAAAGGCTTTCCCACACTGAGTGCATTCATAGGGCTTCTCCCCAGTGTGAATCCGCTGGTGCTGCATGAGTTCTGAGCTGCATCTGAAGGCCTTTCCACATTCCATGCAATCATAGGGCTTCTCTCCAGTGTGGATGATGTAGTGTTGAATTAGGTGTGCCCTATTGCTAAAGGCTTTCTCACATTCTTTGCACTCAAAAGGTTTTTCTCCAGTGTGGGTCCTGTTATGGCGAATAAAAGTAGAGCGGTGGGTGAAGGCCTTTCGACACTGATTACACTCATAGGGCTTCTCTCCAGTGTGGATTGGATGGTGCTGCATGAGGTATGACCTGCGTTTGAAGGTCTTCCCACACTCAAGGCACTTGTATGGTTTCTCCCCAGTGTGGATAAGGTAGTGCCGAATAAGGGTTGAGCTCTGGCTAAAGGCTTTTCCACATGCATTGCATTCATAGGGCTTCATTCCAGTGTGAACCCGCTGATGTCGAACAAGATACCACTTCCTGTTAAAACCTT
Source organism: Carlito syrichta (assembly GCF_000164805.1). Lineage (NCBI taxonomy): Eukaryota > Metazoa > Chordata > Mammalia > Primates > Tarsiidae > Carlito > Carlito syrichta. The sequence goes on along the minus strand of NW_007249973.1, from coordinate 157,984 downwards.
TCCCACACTGCTTGCATTTGTAGAGGTTTGTCCCTGCATGAATCAAGGTGTCTTTCCCTGGTTGCTGTGAGTCACGTTCATGAAGAACATCTGAAGATACTCGTTCCTGTAACACCCCGGAGTGCAGACTATCATTTATCCCCAAACCTTCATCTTCAAGGTTCACTTTCCCAGGATGGGTATCCTTGTGAGTATCTGTATCTAGCTTCACTTGACCTTTCTGCATTTCCAAAAGTCCATCCTGGTCCCTAGACTTCCCCAATCTGGAGTCCCTTAAAGATCTCGGGGTCAGGCTTCCCTGGAGAAAGGCTCTCTCAGATAAGACTGGCAAACAAGTGGTTGGCTCTCTACTCTGAAGTTGTGCTCTATCACCTGGAGGGAATCAGACACACAAAGGAGGGGACTTTCAGTGATGCAATGTAGAAGAAACAAGATAAACGCTTAAGTGGAAAAATGAGGATGAAAGTAGTCCCTCTACTACTGTGTCTTTCTTTTTTTTTTTTTAGTTGGAGTTTCACTCTGTTGCCCAGGCTGAGTATGTACGGTGGCACACTCATGGCCACTGCAGCCTTGACCTGCTGGACTCAGGCAATCCTTCTGCTTCAGCCTTCCAAGTAGCTGGAACCATAGACACATGCCACCATGTCCAGCTAACTTTTTTGATGTAGAGATGAGGTCTCGCCAAGTTGCCCAGGCTGGTCTTGAACCCATGGGCTCAGGCAATCCTCACACCTCAACTATCTAAAGTGCTGGGATTATAGGTGTGAGCCACTGCACCCGGCCTTAATACTGTGTCTTTACATCTCTATAACCCAGGTTTCCAAATACTTCTCATGGTCCTTGTATCCTTGATATCATTAAAGGGAAAATCTGGAGGGCAGCCTGGACCACAGGACAAAAGATCTGGAGAGGAGATGCCACCCTTCATAGTCCAGAGCAGGGAAGAAAGGATACAGTTTTGATGACATCGTCTAAAGGGCATTTGTTCCAAAAATTGAAGTCTCTTGGTACTATGACAGTATAGAGAAGTAACACCTAACAAGATTGGGAAGAAAAAAAATCATGAAGAGATTCATAGAGGATAGAGGGTGTGTCCTATGAGCTGAGTCTTGTTGGAGAAGCCAGAGTCATTACCAGAGAGAAATGGGTAATGGGCTGAAGAACAAATGGGTAGATTTACCCTTGAAGAGTACTTAAGAGCTAAAAGAAGAAAGGGCATCAGATGCCTGGTTAAGCCAATATGGAAGAAATGATTAGAGTTAGAAGGGAAAAAAAGATCAGAACAAAAGAGATAGAGGGAAATACAGGAACAAATGTTACAAAAGGTCAAGCATGCTAAGATTTAACAATTTAGTTTCTTCTGTGTCAGAAGGCACAGAGCATGGCAGTCAAGAGTGAGGGCATTAGAGACAGGATGAATCAGTTCAAATCCTGCCTCTGTCAAGTGAGCTAATACTAGAGGAGGACTTTCTCTACTAAGTCTCAAATTCTTCAACTAAGAGACTAGGAAACTCAGTGTCTCAGCCTGTCATGAGGGTTAAATGAGAAAATGCACAATTCTTGATGCAGCATAAGTGTTCGTTAAGTTGTGGGTCATTATCCTTATTATTATCATCCTCATTGTTACATTGGGCAAGTAGGAAGACAGTAATAACATCAGCAAGAACAATTTCAGTGCTGTGGTCTGCGGAATCTAACTACTGTGCCTCCCAGAGTAAAGTGGACAGTATCACATGCTTAGAAGAAACTGATGCAATGGAACTCTCATACCTGGCAGGAAAGAATGGGAAATAATACAGCTACTTTAAAAAAATATTTGGCAGTCTGACTTAAAGCTAAAGAGAAGACACAGAAGCTAAGTATAAGACAGATGTAGATGAATCTTCAAGAATCTAGGAACAAGAAAACTAAGTACATAGCCTTTGTTTTTAACATGAAGTTAATTATATGCTGAGACATCGACTGCTGGGGAAGTGGCGAAGACTAGAACACATCTGAGTGGCTGCAGGATCTGGTGCAGGAAAAGACCTGCCCAAAGGCACAGAGATTTTGGGAGACCTGTTAGGAGTCTCTGGTATGGACAAAGGGTGATAAGAGCCTGGACTAGGGTGTTAGTGATGGAGCTAATGAAACTGGAGGTGATATATTCAGGCAACATGGATTATGTAAAATGAACAGGACTAAGGATGAATGGATGCTGGCTTTCATGAAGTTAGAGGAGTCCAGGAACTGTCTGGATATTTCCAGCCTTCTAATCTGCTTTGATGGCAGGATATTCTCTGAACTGAGTGTCTTCTTAGGCATCAGGAGCTGGAGGTGCCTTTGAAACTACAGTGGAGATGTTAGGGTGGAAGGGATGGGGAAGGAGGTGTTTGGAACACACAGAATTGGAAGTGGGGCTGGTCAAGAAGACTGACGGGAGAGCCCACAACTCAGCAGTGATGCCAATCCACAAGGCAGATAGCTCCAGATACACTCATCAGCACAGATGTGGGGCAGAAAAGGACAAATGTCACGATGGTATCTTTCAGGGCAAGAGGGGCAGGAAGATATGGCACAAAGGTGTCTGATGGTCAAATAGGAGGATGGATGAATGGATGGAGAAGGTAGGAGAGCATGGCATCCCTAGTAGAGTGCTGACAGTAACATCAAGGAGAGGAAAGGTCCCTTTTTCTGAGTCCAGAAGGAAAATTACAGGAATACTACTAACAGTCGACTTTTGTTGATACTGTGAGCCAGGCACTGAACTAAGCAGCATCATGCATTATCTCATTATGTCCCCAAACAACTCAATGACACATAAATTGTTACCACTCTGATTTTTTTGGAATATGGCAGCCTGAAGGTGACATAAAACAGACACGTTTGCCTTCTTCTTGGGCACACAAACAAACTGCATTCCTCAGTCCTGAGCACCCCGATGTGGCCAAATGCCTAGTTCTTGCCAAAACTATGTGGTCATGAAGTATGCGTGCAACTGGGTAAGACTTTTCCTCTTCCTCTTGTTTTCATTCTGTGGACTGGATTATATCAGAGTGATCTTAAAGCTTCCTGTTCCTGTTTGAAGGCAACTGTGGCTCTGAATATCTGTGTAGCTGAGTGCTCTCCGGCTGATGTGCACTATCCCTTGATGTGAGTTAGAAATAACGAGACCCCAAAGAGGTCATAACAAACAGTTTTACATAGAAATTCAGGGTCAGTGGTCCCCTCACATTCTAAAGGTTGCTATGACCCCACCTGACCAGTTGGTGGCTGCCTACCTGCACAGGTGCTATGTGAGAGACCTCTCTTCACTGTCCACAGCTCCTGCCCATGCTCCAGCAGGTGGATCAACTCTGGTTTAGGAACTCGATGTCCTATTGATAGCAAAAGAAAAAGAAATAGGACAGGAATAATTTTGTGAAAAGAATGAAATCTTTCCATCTTGCCTGGGACTTCATGACAGAGGTCAGAGCATGAATGAAGCTGTTCCCAAAGTAAGTAACATACTGATTGGAGCCCTGAAAACTAAGGGTATTGCTATGGAATGAATTGTGTTCCCCTCAAAAGTAATATGTTAAAGCCTCAATTGAAGCCACTGTGACTACATGTAGAGATAGGGTCTTTAATAGGTAATTAAAATTAAATGAGATCATAAGAGTGGAGTCCTAATCGAATAGGACTGTGACCTTATAAAAACAGAAAGAGAAAGAGATCTCTCCTCTCTCTGTCTCTTGACCATGTAAGGACACAGGAAAGGCTGCTATCTGCAAACCAGAAAGAAGGGCCTTACCAGGAACCAAATCAGGCAGTACCTTAATCTTGGACTTCCCAGCCTCCAGAACTGTGAGAGTATAAATTCTTATTTAAGCCACCAGTCTATGGTATTTTGTTATGGCAGCCAAGAAGATGAAGACAGGTACAAATCCCATTCCTGGACTGCAACTGCTATAGAGGAGATGCTATCTGTCTGTACAATACTCATGGCCCTTGACCTCCATCTGTGGAAACCAATACTGTCCAGGCGTACATCACTTTCACAGTCATGGGACACTGCAAAGGTAAGTCCCTCCCTCCCAAAGCCATTTTCTAGCAAATCTACATCACTGGTTCTCAAACACCTCATTCTTCAGAACCACTTGGGATGTCTGATTCCAGTTTCAAACTAAGTAAAACAAAATTTCTTGCAGTGAGGTCTGGGCATCAATACTTCTGAAATGTCCCCCAGGGGATTCTGGTGCCCAGAAAAGGTTGAAAACCACTGGTTGAAATAAACTGGTGAATGACATCCCTGATCATCAGGAGTCTGAGGTAGGCAGGTGACCTAAGCTGGGTTCTCATGTAAAGAGAAAGCCTTTATTCTGGGGGTTGAACACAGGGGCCTGCTGCCCCAGTCACTGCTGCAGCACCCTGCATCCCTATGAGGGTCCACTTGAGCACAAGACAGAAGCCTAAACCAGGGAGAAGAAGCAGAGAACCTTGACATCCATGATAACATCACTCAGCTGCTGTATCCAACTAGCCTGAAGCCAGCCACACCTCAGGGCTTCTTATTAAGCAAGGCAGTGAATTTTCTCCCAGGTGAAGTCAGTTTGATCTGGTTTTCTGTTATATGTAGCCAAATACATTTCACTAGATGTGGGGAGTAAAAAACAGGAGGGTTTTATATAGAAAACCAATGACTGAGGCACGAGGATCCACAGAAATATCCACTGGCAGATTCTGATCAACAGCCCAGGATTCCTTCATACATGTCTCAGTTACATTTACCAACGTTTGCCACAAGCCTGGCTCTGGGGTCTGGGACAGGGCTACAGGAAAGGTGAATTAGATGTTTCTTCAGCTCTGCCAGGATTTTTTTTTTTTTTTTGAGTTGGAGTCTCACTCTGTCACCC
>NW_007249973.1:148476-153090 GCF_000164805.1 Carlito syrichta | reverse complement strand
ATTCCAGCTACTCGGAAGGCTAAGGCAGAAGGATCACCGGAGCCCAGCAGGTCAAGGCTGAGGTGGCCGGGAGCGGCCATTGCATTCCAGTCTGGGTGACAGAGTGAGACTCCAACTCAAAAAACAAAACAAAACAAAAAAACCCCAATAGATTTAATGATACACTTGAGAACCAAACAAGTGTAAGGAGTGGTGTTTGTATCTCATCATGCACAAAATTTCTCAAACAATAAAGGGTCCATTTAATGACTGGACCAAGACACTGGGTAGCCAGGAATTCTGGCTCCTAGTGATGAGTTAAAGACCACATGATTTTAAGTCTGATTATGGACAAATGTCTTTCAGAGAGACTGCATTGATTTTTGCCACAGTGTAATGAGGCACCATGAGAGTGCCTGTTCCCCCACATCCTCGTAATATAAGGTATTCTCAGTTTTTTTTGGTTTGTTTGTTTGTTTGTTTTTTGCCTTTTTTTTTTGAGTTGGAGTCTCACTCTGTCGCCCAGACTGGAGCCCAGCCTCGACCTGCTAGGCTCCGGCGATCCTTCCGCCTCAGCCTTCCGAGCAGCTGGAATTACAGGCATGTTCTACCACGCCCGGCTGATTTTTTGATTTATTGTAGAGATGAGGTCTCGCTGCCCAGGCGGGTCTTGAACCCGTGGGCTCAGGCAATCCACTCACCTCAGCCTCCCAAAGGCGCAGGATTACAGGCTGAGCCACCGAGCCCGGCTCCCTGCCACTTTTTATATGCTGGTTCCTTTACCTGGAATAATGTTCCCTCCTCCACCTCCTTCCATTCTGAGCTAACTGCTACTCAGCTCCACTGTTACTTCCTTAGATAGCTTCTTTGAAGTACTCATGATAGGAATGATCCTCTGGCTATTTATTCCTAAATTACCCTCATTTTTCCTTCTATAATTTGTCATTTACAGACTGATGTCTACTTTCCCAACTGAACTCAGAGTGAGGGGTTTGTTTAGCACACATTGTGTGCCATCCCTTCTAATGACTTCTTTATCCTGACCCATTTTTTTAAATATCTTATTTAAAAAGGAAATCTCATTTTGCTCTGGTAAATAAGAAAGTCAGTTTTACTTCCTACAAATAGAAGGCTATGATCAAAACACAACAAAGTCAAAATAATGCCATTAAGTACCAGGAACTTCATGTAACTCACAGGGCTGTGAGTTGTAGGCTGTCCCTTCTGTTGTAGAGAAATTAACCACACTGGGGGAAAGAGGGGCAATGAAAGACTCAGAGATGATTTGAGATAGCTTTCTCAGGATGTTGACCCATGCCATTTGAGGACATTCCTGTACACCCTCTAAAAATAGCTCCTCAACCAATAGAAGTCCACCATCAGGAAACAAGTGATGATTATTCAGGCATCAGGGTGGCTTTTTACCAAGATTATATTGCTTAAGAAGATATCTGAAGGTCACTGATGACAAATGTCTCTTGGGGGGAGGGGCTGCCTGACTTACCCCTTCTCTTAGACTAGTCTATCACCCAGCAACTGCTAACAGTGCTGTTGTGATACTTGACCCCACCAGGATAGACCAGATTCCTTCTTGTGGAATCAGTAATAAGAGCTTCAGAGTAAGGACAGAGTGTGCTGGGAATTGAAGTAAGGGTTTGTGTTAAAAGAACTATGTTTCTACCCCTAACGATCCCTGATGCACACACAAGGAGGCAAGACAGGAGGAGGTGGGACCAGAAAACTGTAGGGGCTGTGTAAAGGAAAGTAAGTGGTTCCTGTGACTTTCTTGCCTATCCACGAATCAAGAAGGTGGTCAGGATCCCCCCTAGGGTAAGAGGTGAGCCATTACCTAGTGAAACCAAGAGCCTGCAGGTCTCCAGCATCACCTCCTGGTACAGGGTCCTCTGAGCCAGATCCAGCTGTCTCCATTCCTCCCGGGTGAAGGTCACAGCCACATCCTTGAAGGTCACCAACATCTAAAAAGTCAAACAGTAGTAGTGGTATTGGCTATGTGCTGTTGGATAGAATTAGAACTTGTCACTCAGTCACTGGTCAGGGTACAGAGACCTAGGCCTGAATAACAGAGGTATTCTTAGGGCTGACTTCTGTGCCAGATTCAAAGAGGAGGCAGATACTACCTTTGGCTATAATGCAATTGTAGTTGAGAGAATAGCCTCCGATGGGGAAGCTGCTGGAGATGGTACAGACAATGGAAATCCTGTGAGGACTATGAGGGGCAGATGGTTTATGCTCTGGGATATTAGAGAAATGGAAGAAAAGAACTATGATACTAATTGCAACCATGAAAACAGCAACGGCAGCAGCAGCTAAGCCCTCTGGTCCTCACTGTGTCCCTACCCAGGCTGAGGGCTTCACAGACTGTGCTAAAGCAAATAAAGGTACCAGCTCTGGAGCCAGAATCCCGGGATTTAAATCATGCCTCTTGAATCTGACACTTGCCAGCTATGTAACCATGATGAGGATGTCACATTATTTCCATACGCATTAATTTCCAAATTGCTGTAATTATTTCCAACTTTACCAGGCAGTTCTAAGAATTAAACAGAAAATATTCACAAGACAGTCAGTGGAGTTCCTGGTACTTTTTTTCTTTTTTTTTTTTGAGTTGGAGTCTCATTCTGTTACCCAGGCTGGAGTGCAGTGGCACACTCACTTGCTGGGCTCAGGCGATCCTTCCCCCTCAACCTTCCAAGTAGCTGGAACTACAGGCATGCACCACCATGCCTGGCTACTTTTTTGATTTATTGTGAGATGAGGTCTCACCAAGTTTCCCAGGCTGATCTCGAACCCATAGGCTCAGACAATCCTCTGATCTCACCTCCCAAAGTGCTGGGATTATAGGTGTGAGCCGCCATGCCTGGCCTCCTAGCAAATGTAAATGCTTGATATGTTGGCAACTTTTATTAATCTTCCCACAGGGAATGCCACTAACACGTCCATGTCAGACAGCAACCTGTGGCTCAGGCAGCTTTGGAAGCCACCCACAGTCTCACATTTGAGCAGAGGTAGGATCTGAATATCAGTAAAACACCTCAAAGTTGCCAGAGGGTAAGCAGATAAGTGCAAGGGGTACTTTAGCTAGAACTAGGACAGGAAAAGACTATCCTAAAAGGTGACAATTATGTACAGGATGGGTGTGGAGGGCTGAGGACAGTGCCACAGACAAAGGGAAGTACAAGGGTGAAGGCTGAACAATGGAAAAGAGTTTGCCAGATTCAGGACTCCTTAGTTGTATGCAGCGAGCAAAAGGAGAATGGAAGAGAAGGAAGCAGATGTGGTTGAAAGGGCAAATCAAGCAGAGCCTTGAAAGTCATGCTAGGGGTTGGGAGTAGATTTACTCTAAATGTGATGAGAGCCCCTGAAGAGGAGGCCTAGTTATTCATCAACCATTTATTGAGTACAATGAATGTACTCAAGCCAGGGTGTTCAGGTTTTGGGATAGAGGAGCCAACAGATACTCAGTGTAGGGCTGGAAAGAGATCCTAACCAAGCAACTAAATAAATGAGCATGACAATGTCAGCTGGCCCTAAAGATTCAGAGGACAAGAGAGCAGAGGAAGGAAACCCAAAAGATTACAGTCAACTTTAGATGGGGCAACAGAGAAGGCCTCTTTAAAGAGGGATACAGGAGGGAATCTGAAATAAAGTGAGGGAAGGAGAAATATGGATGAGAAATTAAGTCCTCACAAGGCTATAATGAAAGCAATCAGGGAGACTGCTAGAGAATAACTTGGGCCTCATGTACTTATGCCCAGTGGGGCACTACGTTCCTGCACACTACCTCCAAGAACATTTTAATGGATTCACTTATTACCAATTACTCAATGTTTAAAGCAGGAAAACAGATTCACTACTGTCAGTTGCAGCCCAGATCCCCTTGCCCTAAACTTAAAGACAAATTACTTAGCATGCCATGCCACTTTTTCCTCCCTAGCATAGCAGCAATTGCAAAAACGATACTCCCACTTCTTCCCAATGCAGTTCTTAGCTTTGGAGAGACAAGAGGCCAGGGAGGCCAAAGGGTCAGAATACCCTGGGGTGAGCCTCTACAATCAGCACAGGCCCAGCATGCATCCCTGGGCAAAAAACATCCTAAGCGAAGCTCCCCGGACCGTGTTGGGCCCCGAGAGGACACACATCGACCGTGTACCCGTTCCAGTTCCCTCAACCGGGAGAGGAGCATAGTTAACACTCCCCTTCTTACGGAGAAAATGAGGACCAAGGGTAGCAAGGGGACTTGCTCAAGGTCACAGCCCCGAGAAGAGATACCGCCGGAATCTGCAATGAGGTGTCTGGACTGAGGGTCGTTCCAGCCACACAGGGAGGGGTCGAGGAGCTCTAAAAAGCCCCACTTCATCCTTCCACGCCGCATCCCCTCGGCTGTCAGAACGGGAACCCTCTCAAGATAACCCCTGGCCCGGATCCCAGGCCTGGGGCCGAGAGGGACCACCAGTTCCAGGCCTCCGGGAGCGGACGGCAGGGGGCGGCGGTGTGAAGGATCCCGGCCGCCGCCCCCCGCTCATCCGGGCCTCGGGTGCTGTAGGCGGGGTGGGCCGGGCGAGGGCCTGAGGCGCCGTCCGCTCACCCGCGCCGGGTCAGTTGCCGCCGCCATCC
>NW_007249973.1:139829-148456 GCF_000164805.1 Carlito syrichta | reverse complement strand
CCACGCCCAGCCGGGTCCAGCAGGTGAGCACAGACGCGCCGCACCACACAAGAACGGCCGCCCGGCGACGCCGGAAGCCCGTCCCCGGTCACGCGCGCTGCCAGCCACGCCCCCTTCTGTGCCGTCATTGGCTCACGCACACCGCTGGCCCACTGCTTTCTGGGTAACGTAGTTTTGTCCTGCGTCCGACCGGGCTGGGGACGCGCATCACCGACCTCCTGGTGCCGGGGTTCCTAGAGGGGTTGGGTTAGCGCGTCCAGGCGCGCTAATAAAGGAAGAGGGCCTTGGGTGTTCGCTAAGGAAACGCGTCCAGATTTCCCCGTTTTGTTTCAGATGTTCTTAATGGAACAGGTGGGCGCACTGCGTGGTAAATGTTTGAAGTTTCATGTTATTCTGATGCCTGGACATCCCTACAAACAAGCTTTTAGCGCTCCGCCCAGGCAACCAGGTGTACCAGTGTGATGAGGCTGGCCCCTGCCACAAGCTCCCCTTCTTGCCCTCGCTTGACTGTGAGCTAATGGCATCCCAATGCATCAGTAAAATCTCCTTAGGCTTCTTTACTTTGACCCCAAAGGAAGGCACTTTTCCATGGATCTACAGTTTTGGATCTCCGCTTGTTTGAGCTAGCTTTCTCGAGGTTCCTCCCATGTAGTCCCCTCCGTGGTGTGCCGGGCTTCTCTCTTCTAGGACCTGCGAGTATAAGTCCTTCAATTTCATATGCCTCTCTGAGTGTAATTTCTGAGGCTGTGTTTAAGTGGTCCTAAAGACCCAATAAGAACGTACATCCTCCTACCTCCAATTACAGCACATGATATGACATCACTCATACAAAGTACGTTCACTCATAGCTGCGAACTAATAGACGCTATCTTGTTGCTTTTCAAATATATGCAGAAAAGCTTTACAGTCTGCTTTGTGAGTTGCAGTATGTTGGTTAGATTCAAAAGAGAAAAAACTTCACATAAAGCCATAACAAAGATGTAGGGGTGAGATGCTGGGCGTCCCTGAAAGAGGCAGGCAAACGTGAAAACTTTCTTTCTTCTAAGTGTCTTAATAAATTTATGAAGTTCCTCAAAATTCTTTGTGGAACATATTAGAATGGATTTAACTTACATAAAATGAGAAAGGTTTACTATAAATTATAATTGTTAAGCTTATTTCATTATCCAAATATCTTTATGATGCCTTATTTTTACCAAAAAAAAAAAATTCCCTAAAAGAGATTTTACATTTCCTCAATTCCTAAATATACTGTTTTTATATTTTATGATGAATGCTATCTTCTATAACTGCTGCTTTCTCAATAATTGTTTCTGATATAGTACATTGATCAAGGAGGTTCTCACTCTGTGTGTAAAGATAAGAGGTTGTTGCAGCTACAAGAAATGGGCTTTCACCAACTGTGTTTTGGTGCCTGCGATACCACGTCCACTCAAAAATCACAAAGTAGGGTCTGGCTTCATCCCATTTTCACTATAGCACTGAGTAGGACACGAACCAAAAGATCATGACATCAAAAAAGGCACCATTAGTTAATTGAAAGGAATAAGTGCAAAAACAAACAGACAAACAAACAGAAAACCCTCTTTAGCTATAAAAACTAGATGAGAAATATTTTCTGGAATAGACTAAAATAGGTGTAAATTCCCAGAATCTTAAAATACTTTATACTGTTGTATCCATGATGCAACTAAAAACAATACGTTTGAATTAGATAAGTGATTCTGAGAAATTTAAAACAATTCACAGTACAGAGCTTGGCTTATTCTTGGACAATGGATGTTGTGTATGCCTTCATATATATGAAATATAAATTTTATATAAATAAGAAAGAACCCAAGGTTCTTTCACAAATTTCAGATGACATATAGTTCTCTATAATTTTTAGTGTCATAAAATGAAAGAGCTCTTGTGTTTGGGAAATGCATTCTGAAGAGATTAGGCAACAAGATTTTGGTGTGTAAGTGAAATAATTCTTGTATGTGGGAATAGGTGAAACAAGAATAACCATGAAATGATCATAAAGACAGATCTGGGGAAGGGTTCCTGGGGTGTATAACATCTTCCTTCCTGTGTATATATTTGAAAATATTCATTACAATGGGTAGAATATGTCCTTGAATCAATTTTATGTAAGAGGAATGAATTTAAAAGGACAGGGAAGAACTTTGGTTCAAGGGTTTAAGAAGCATGTATAAAATTACAAATTGTAAGGATTAAATATGTGGAATATATTATAAAACAATTATACTTTGAAAAAGGTATTTTAAATAGCAAAGGTAATTAATACCAAAAAAAATTGTCTCTTCCTAATTATTTTACTATGTTTTACTCTCATTTATGTCCCTGATACTATTTCTAGCTACCATATCAGAATGGTGGAAACAGACTCTAATAATGTGCAACAGCACATCTCAACTCCATGTTCAGTAACATCATTTTGGCAGCTTGAAATTGGCCACGGTAGAAATATTTACACCAGGAAAATCAACAAATACTAAAACCAGGGTTTGTTTTATTGAGTGGCTAGATATAAGAACCTGAAGAAGAATGTGTTAATGATACAGGTTAGGTTTAAAAACACATAGTGTCTAGGCTAACACTATGAATGGCACAGAAGAGTTGAGAAAATATTCTCCTGGGATTCAAAGACAATTATTCAATTTAGCAAAGAAGTCGCTCACATGTTTGAAGAATGAGTAAAGTTCTAACATAACTTTGTTATACATCTTAATTTTATGAAATTTTATGGAAGATGTATAAATGGTAAATAAACAGGTAAAAAAAAATGCTCAGCATCATAAAACACCAGAGAAATGCAATTAAAACCAGTTAGATGGCAATACACACTTATTAATGCAAGTAAAATTTAAAAAGACCAGACACACTAAGAATGGACAAACTGGTGGAGGAACAGGAATGTTCATACACTATTGTTGGGATTGGAATGGACCCAGCCAGTTATCACATTTGGCAGTTTCTTAAAAAGTGAAACATTCACCTAATGTAAAGTATTAACTAACAACAAAAAAAAACCACAATCCCATATGAAGGACTGTATGCCTATGTTTATTGCAGCTTTATTTGTAACCTCCTCAAATTGGAAACAATACAACCGCCCATTAAGCAATGAATGGATAAACAAATAGTGGCATAGAACAGAATACAACTTAGCAATAAAAAGAATGAACCATTCACATAACTAACAATAAGAAATCTAAAAATAATTATCCAGCATGAAAAATATTAGGAGAAAGTGCTTTAAGAGTCCATTCATATTAAACTTTAAAAATTAATCAAATTAATTAATCCATTGTTAAAGCAAATAAATCATTAATCTGCATCAAGATTATGATGGCTTCACTGGTTTATGTGTATGACAAACACATATAAGTTATTGTGTGTTAATTATACCACAATAAATTTTTGTAATGATTCAAAATTAAAATTCTGGTTCTCTCACGTTTTAGAGATGGCATAGTTTGGCAACCCATGTTGACTCCACTGTCTCCTTCCTTGTGCCTGGGTAAGGGCAGCCTTCCATGAGTGCAGAAAATACTGACAAGTACTGAGGCTGTTCTAATCTGAGACTACAGAAACACTTACTAGACCAAAAAAATCCACAACCCTGTATATACTACAGGAGATCCAGTCTATCTCCTCATCTTTTTGCCTGTATAGAATTTGGCCTTTAGGTGAATATCCCAGAAAACAACAGAAATCTGCAATAGTTTAAGAATGTTTTCTCTGACAATGACCTTAATCACAGGACTCAGATTTGAAGGTACTGTGATTGCTCAGAGTTATAGTCATTGGAATTTGAAATGTACTTTTACAAGCACATTCTATCTGACTTGTTACCAATTCCTTCACTCCTTATCAACCATACCCAGTATTTCTATACCAATTATGGTTCACATCTGGCTCCTGTATTTTTACCAGTGATACCAGCCTATGAAATTATGCACATGAGGGCATATTGCTCTTTGCAGAACTGGATGAAAAGCTTCTCCCCAACAGTGCTGGGCATTATGTGATATCACATAGGAGTAACAGAACAAATTCAGGCTATTCCAAGAAGCACTAGACAGAGTAATAACAATTGATTCTTTTTCAGGGTGACCACTGGTCTCAAACAAACAAACAAACAAAAAACGGAGGCACTGAGGCCAAGAACTAGGACCACAAAGCCCTGCATTATTTCATTGGAGGACTTGAGTAGCAATGCAAATCAAACAAAATGGAATAAGAACTACTGTTATTGTAGTGTCCCTGCTGAGACCCACAAAGTAAAAGTTCCACAAAAGCTGTTAAATATAAACAAAGCTCAATTCTGTATTCCATCTACCCAAAGTAGTGAATACAACCCTATGATTAAAAGTAGATGAAATAATAAGGGCTTTATTTGTACACAAACTAGAGCAGTGCTAAGTAGGAAGTTACCAGTTAGTGTTTTGGAGCCAGAAAACATCAATCACGAAGGTCATGTGAGACCTTCTATGAAAGCCTCTTGCTGAATCCAGATCAGGTCCTCTTGTCCCAGACAGATCCATGGGGTACTCAGAAAAAAGAATAAGGGATCAGGCTACTCAAGATTTCCTCCAGGGAATGGACAGATGTTTGCCTTACTTTGGCACATCAGGGTGACCAATGCCCACTGTACAAGGTACAAGATGGCTTCTACCAAAGAAAATGGCAGCGATTTAATTCTGGCAAAGGCTTCAGGCAGTCTAGAATGTGCAAAGTAGCTCATGAAAGCCTCACGCATGCCTGTAACTCAAAGGGAATTTTACCCTCTAAATTCTTCAGGCAGATCACTCCCTCACAAAGGCTCTCTAGTGTCTCAACAGAGACAGCACATGTCCTATAGTTCTAAGGTTTTTCTCAAATGTGAACTTTCTGGTTCTAAACAAGTTGAACCTTGGACTTCTCATATTTGCTGCCTTCATGAGGCTCTACATGTTATGACATTTTTGGTGTTGAAAGAAGCTAGAGCGTTGGCTAAAAGATTTCCCACATTTGATGCATTCATAGGGCTTTTCTCCAGTGTGAACTACCTGATGTTGAATGAGGACAGACTTTTGCCTAAACGATTTCCCACACTGGCCACATTCATATGGCCTTTCTCCAGTATGAATTCTACAGTGTTGAATAAGGCTGGTGCTTCGACTAAAAGACTTTCCACATTCACCACATTTATAAGGTCTTTCTCCAGTATGAACTCTCTGGTGTTTAATGAAGGCAGCTCTTCGGCTGAAGGATTTCCCACACTGGTTACACTCATAAGGCCTTGCTCTAGTGTGAATTCTCTGGTGTTCAACAAGGCTGTAGCTTTGCCTAAAGAACTTTCCACATTCACCGCATTCATAAGGCCTTTCTCCAGTGTGAGTTCTCTGGTGTCGATCAAGTTTAGATTTGTACCCAAAAGCTTTCCCACATTCCCTGCACTCATAAGGTCTTTCTCCAGTGTGAACTCTCTGGTGTCTAATGAGGGTGGCTCTTTGGCTAAAGGATTTCCCACACTGGCCACATTTATAAATCTTTGCTGTAGTGTGAATTCTACGGTGTTCAATGAGGCTGAAGTTTTGTCTAAAGAACTTCCCACATTCACCACACTCATAAGGCCTTTCACCAGTGTGAATTCTCTGGTGTCTAATAAGGGTGGCTCTTTGACTAAAAGATTTCCCACATTCTCCACATTCATAAGGCCTTTCTCCAGTGTGAATTCTGCAATGTTCAATAAGGTTGGAGCTTTGACTAAAGGATTTCCCACAGTCCCCACACTTATATGGCCTTTCTCCAGTGTGAACTCTCTGATGTATAATGAGGGTAGCTTTCTGACTAAAGGATTTTTCACACTGGCTACACTCATAAGGCCTTGCTGTAGTGTGAATTCTCTGGTGTTCAACAAGGCTGAAGCTTTGTCTAAAGAATTTCCCACATTTGCCACACTCATATGGCCTTTCTCCCGTGTGAGTTCTCTGGTGCCGAACAAGGTTGGATTTGCACCCAAAGGCCTTTCCACATTCCCTACACTCATAAGGCCTTTCTCCACTGTGAATTCTGCAGTGTTCAATAAGATTGGAGCTTTGACTAAAAGATTTCCCACATTCGTCACATTTATATGGCCTTTCTCCAGTATGAACTCGCTGGTGTATAATAAGGGTGGCTTTTTGGCTAAAAGATTTGCCACATACACTGCATGCATAAGGCCTTTCTTCATTGTGAACTCTCTGGAATGGAACAAGTGAGTACTTGTCACGGAAGGTTTCACCACATTTACTAGACTCATAAACCGTTTTTCCAGTACAGATTCTTGGGTGCTGAACAAGAGTATGCTTGTGGCTGGAAGTTTTTCTGCATTCACCCAACTTGTAATGCCGCTTTCCACAGTAAAAAGCCTCCTCATATTTGGTGATTTTGTTTGGTTTCTCACCTTTAGGAATGGATTGAGGCTGGAGAAGTCTCCACTGTGCCGGGAAGACCTTTCCAATCTTCCTACAAAGGAAGGGATTCTCTGACACATGGGATAGGTTGTTCTTCGCAAAGGAGGCCCTGTTCAGATCTCTTTTTAATGAGTTCTCTGCATTGTGATACTTCTGATTGTGGTGAAGGATTTCGCATGCCCTAACAAAGTATGGTTTCTGCCCACGTAGATCACCCAGATGCAAAATGTCTTTCAGGATTGGGACACATATCTCACAGGGGTGAGTCTTCTGGGGAGACAGACATGCCCTTGGAGTTCTGACCTGGGACGTTTTTCCTACAGAAACACTCTGTGTAGAAGATATCTCTTCATCCTCCATTCCATGCCAATAAGCTGAAAGAAGATAAATGCTGATAAATGCATGAAAACCATAGTGGGAGTGTATTAACCATAATTTAAACATTTTCTGTATAATATGATGTTTTGACACCTTAAAAAAAATGTTGCTGGCCAGAAACACTGCCCCTCCCAGGGCTAGTCAATTCTTTTCTTTTTTTTTTTGGCCTTTAACATTTTAATGGTAACTTAATTTTTTTTTTTAATAAAGTAGGATTTATTAAGAAGACAGAAAAGCTCCCACAGTAGGAGGGGACGTGAAAGAGGTTGCCCACTAGCCAATTCTTAAGATAGCAAAGGGCTCAACTGGAAGCACATACTTCATAGGTTAATAAACCAATTCAGAGCCCATACTCCAAACTATGTTTCTTGTGCTTTGTACACTCCAGGAGGTAACAGTCCTCTGCCCTAACCATTCTGGGGCCAGGTACCAGACAACTAAGGCCAGTCCCCCTTCCCAAAGCTTAACCAGTCAATCCTAAGCTGTTTACTATGCCCTGCCTTTCCTGTAGACTCCAGTAAAGGCTGTGGCTTAATGTTTTCCCCTCCCTCTTGCTTTTGCCGCCTGATCACCTGATACTTCTCCATGTCGCCCCATATGACATAATGTGCCTCCTTCTACCAGAAATGTAAGTAATGTTTCTTCAGTGGCATTCACTTCTCCATGCTGGCACTCAGTCACCTCCACAAATTAAAATCTCATGGGTAGTTTATTTATTAATTTATTTATTTTTGAGTCTCACTCTATTGCCTAGACTGGAGGGCAGTGGCACGCTCACGGCCACTGCAGCCTCAACCTATTGGACTCAGGCAATCCTTCTGCCTCAGCCTTTCAAATAGCTGGAACTACAGGCATACACCACCATGCCCGGCTAATTTTTTGCTTTGCTGTAGAGATGAGGTCTCACCAAGTTGCCCAGGCTGGTCTTGAACCCGTGAGCTCAGGCAATCCTCACCTCGGCCTCCCAAAGTGCTGGGATTATAGGCATGAGCCACTGTGCCGGCCTCATGGGTAGTTTAAAACAATTGATGGAACAAGCAGGGTGAATCAGTGATCCACAGCCGGGGCTTTTCTCTGGACTACTCTACAGTCACTACCTAACTATACCACTCAATATGCTCTGCCTGAGAAGGCACTGCTAGCCATTGGTGTGCTTGTACTTTAGCTGGTACCACTTTGAGCTGGTAAAGAAAGGACCCAAGAAATAATTAACTGTCTACACTGTCTTAAACATCAGGCTGGTTGGTTATATATTTATGGTTGCTTGTTGTTTGTTTATTTGTTTATTCATTCATTGATTTAAGTCTGTTGCCCAGGCTGGAGTACAGTAGCGCAATCATGGCCACAGCAGCTTTGCCTTGCTGGGCTCAGGCGATCCTTCCACCTCAGCCTTCCAAGTAGCTGAAACTAATTGCCGCATGCCACCATACCCAGCTAGTTATTTTTTTATTTTTTATTTTTTTTACTATAGAGGTGATGTTTCATCAAGTTGCCCAGGCTGGTCTTGAAATGCTAGGCTCAGGCAATCCTCTCACCTCTGCCTCCCAAAGTGCTGGTAATACAGGTATGAGCAACTACATCCAGCTCAGACAGTCATCTTAACACAGGATGCCTTGACCAACAAGTGGTACTTTCTTCACATTTATTATAACCTGTGAGCAAATGCTTTTACTGGAACGAGGGTGGAGGACACGCATCAAAGGCACAAGGAGAATTTTTTTTTTTTTTTTTAGTTGGAGTCTCTCTTGGTCACCCAGGCTGGAGTGCAGTGGCACACTCATGGCCACCCCAGCGTGGACCCGC
>NW_007249973.1:138395-139770 GCF_000164805.1 Carlito syrichta | reverse complement strand
TTTTTTGGTTTATTGTAGAGATGAGGTCTTGCTAAGTTGCCCGGGCTGGTCTCGAACCTGGGGGCTCAGGCAATTCACTCGCCTTGGCCTCCCAAAGTGCTGGGATTAAAGGCTGAGCCACTGAGCCTGGCTGAATTTTTTTTTTTAATTAGCAGGGTGTGGTGGCACACCTGCACTCCCAGCTACTCAGGAGGCTACGGTAGGAGATTTGCTTAAGCCCAGGAATTCAAGGCTGTAGTAAGTTATGATTGCACCACTGTACTGCAGCCTGAATAACAGGATGAGAGCCTGTCTCAAAATAATAATAATAATAAAAATAAAATAAATTCCAGTCAGGTTCCAGTCAGGGGTACCAAGTCCCCTAAGTGAGTCTTTATCTTGTCCCAGGCCTTAATCTATCTTTATTAATATAGATCTTGCCTTTATCTCATAAGAGCCAGTGGCCAGATTAAGGGTACACACTCTCCTGGCACCTATTAACCACACTGTCTCATGGCCAGGCAGCTGTTCATCTGACATAGAATGCATCAGAACTAAATTCACACCAAAACCAAAAAAAAACCTGTCAAGTGCAGCTTTCTACCAATCTTGTGACTATCAGTTTTATTGCTACTGATGTGGGTGCTCTGACTAGTTTACAATCCAGAGGCCCAACCTTCCATATAAGCCACTGTTTCAACCAAACATGCGTAATGCCGAGACACACATCCACCAGAATGGGTATCCACATTAAAAAGCTACCTTTTTTTGTGTACTCAATTAATATATTGTCATCCCATAACGCTGATGACAACACACTGGGTCAGAACCTCACTGCTGGAGAAAACATTGCTTCAGACAACATTGCCCTGGCCTTGGCACCCCATTTGTAGCTGGCTTTAAAAGTGGATCAGTCTACCGCGCCTTTGGGAGGCTGAGGTGAGTGGATTGCCTGAGCCCGTGGGTTCGAGACCCGCCTGGGCAGCGAGACCTCATCTCTATCATAAATCAAAAAATCAACCGGGCGTGGTAGCACGTGCCTGTAATTCCGGCTACTCGGAAGGCTGAGGCGGAAGGATCGCCGGAGCCCAGCAGGTCGAGGCTGCGGTGGCCGGGAGCGGCCACTGCACTCCAGTCTGGGCGACAGAGTGAGACTCCAACTCAAAAAAAAAAAAAAAAAAAAAGTGGATCAGTCTAAAAGAAGGAACTCAGGGGTATCCAAATAGGAAAAGAGGAAGTCAAGCTATCCTTCTTTGTAGATGATATGATTTTATATCTTGAAAACCCTGAGAGTCTATCAAAAGTTTCCTTGCACTGATAATCGACTTTGGTAAAGTCTCGGGGTTCAAAATCAATCTGCAAAAGACAGTTGCATTTCTTTTTTTTTTTTTTTTTT
>NW_007249973.1:93440-138375 GCF_000164805.1 Carlito syrichta | reverse complement strand
CCTCAGCCTCCCAAAGCGTGGGATTACAGGCTGAGCCACCGAGCCCAGCTGACAGTTGCATTTCTATACACCAGCAACAAGCAGACAGAGTTACCAAATAAAAAGCACAGTTCCATTCATAATACCTTGGCATCTACCTAACCAGCTAAGTGAGAGACTTCTGCAATGAGAGTTACAAAACATTGCTCAAAGAAATCAAGAATGACACAAACAAATGGTAAAACATTCCATGCTCATGTATCAAAAAATCCATATTATCAAGATGCCCATCCTACACAAGGTAATCTACATATTCAATGCAATACCCATCAAATTACCAACATTATTTTTCTCAAACCTGGAAACGACAATTCAGAAATTTATATGGAAATAAAAGAGCATGAAGAGCCAAAAGAATCCTCAGCAAAAGGAACAAAGTGGGAGGTATCACACTTCCAGACTTTAAACTTTACTACAAGGCTATAAGTAATCAAAATAGCCAAGGCCGGGTTCAGTGGCTCAGCCTATAATCCCAGCACTTTGGGAGACCGAGATGAGTGGATTGCCTGAGCCCACGGGTTTGAGACTAGACTGGGCAAGTTGATGAGACCTCGTCTCTATAATAATAATAAAAAAAAAAATTAGCCAGGCATGGTAGCAAGTGCCTATAGTTCCGTATACTTGGAAGACTGAGGCAGAAGGATCGCCAGAGCCCAGTAGGTCGATACTCAGGTGGCTGTGAGTGTGCCACTGCACTCCAGCCTGGGCAACAGAGTGAGACTCCAACTCAAAACAAAACAAAACAAAACAAAAATAGCCTGGTACTGGTATAAGAATAGGTACACAGACAAATGGAACAGGACAGAAATTCCAGAAGCAAAAATTCAATCTCTCAACCAACTCATCTTTAACAAAGCCACCAATAACAACCACCAGGAAAAGGAGACCATATTTAGAAAGTGGAGCTGGGAAAACTGACTGACCATATACAGAAGAATGAAACAGGACCCCTGCCTATCATCGTATACAAAAAATCAACACTAAATTGATCAAAGACCTAAATGTTAAAGCTCAAATTATAAGAATCCTATTAACAGAAGAAAACATAGGAAACACACTTATGCACATTAGAGTAGGCAACCAATTCTTGACCAAATCCCCAAAAGCAAATACCATAAAGGCTAAGATAGATAAGTTGGCCCTCATCAAACTGAAAAGTTTTTGCACAGCAAAAGAAACTATCGAGAAAATGGGGAGACAACCCACTGAATGAGAAAAAAATATTTGCTAATCATATATCGGACAAGGGTCTAATATCTAAGATCTACAAGGAACTCAAATGAGCTGATAGGAAAAAAAGAAACAATCCTGTTAAAAAGTGGGCAAAGAACATAGACAGTTTTCAAAAGAAGATATACAAGCAGTCAATAGATACATGAAAAAAATGCTCAACCTCACTAATCATCAGAGAAATACAAATAAATTTTTAAAAAATAGATGCTGGCATGGGTGCAGAGAAAAGGAAATGCTTCTGCACTGCTGATAGGAGTGCAAGCTAGTTCAACCTCTATGGAAAGCAGCGTGGTGGTTCCTAAAAGAACTAAAAATTGACTTTCCATTTTATCCAGCAATCCCTCTCCTGGGAATATAAATAATTCTACAAAAAAGACACCTGTACTTACATGTTCATAGCTGCACCATTCACAATAGCAAAAACATGGAACCAACCTTACTACCCACTGAAAAGCAGACTGGATAAAGAAAATGTGGTACATATATACAATAGAGTATTATGCAGCCATAAAGAAAAAAAATCATGGATATAGTGGCAAAGAACTGAATACCACAGGTTCTCAACTCATAAGTAGGAGCTAAGCATTAGTTACATTAGCAAAATGGAGGGATTGGCAGTTGCTAAATACTCCCAGGGGAGAGAGGGAGCGTGAAGTGGGGGGCCATGCAACAACACAAAGGGTACCTGGCCCCAAACCAGGAGAAGTGAGGACCAGTTCAAGGCCCAAACTTTACCTGCATGAAGCCTCTTTGTATAGCTAATCCCCACATCTCAAATTAAATTAAATAAAATTAAATAATTTAATTTAATTTTTTTAAAAAAGCAGGGTAGTCTTTTGGAAGTGAGCCCTTAATTTGTGGAGTTTATTATTAACTCCAGGTGGATAAATTCAGAATTAAATAAAAATGAAGAACCAGCAGTTGGTGTCTGGAGGGTTGAAGAACTGGTTATTTGTGTTGTAAAAACACTCCCAGACTACCATAACCATTCTTTCTTATTGGTTAGACACAATGCCACTAATCTTTACATTATACTCTATAACCTTATCAGCTCATGTCCTTCAACAACTTAACTGCCAAACTTAACCTTAACCACAGCATGTTTCTAACATATTTTACAACTCCAGCAAGATATTATCAGAGATACCCCAAAACTTCCAGATAAATTTTTTTGGTTAATGCCATATAAATAGAAACACAGTTAAAGGCTGCCCTGCAAGGACTTCTTATACTTCTGTTTCTCCTGTCTTACTTTCATAATAAGTTTCACATGCTATTTAGGACAATCTATGCCCTACTTCCAAAAATTCTCTACTATCATCACCCCATGATTTCATTAATATGATGTCAAAGCATCAGGGAACTGATGTATTAATTACATCTTCAACTTTGTATTAATAATGTTTTAAATTTTCTTATGTTTTATATTATGATGTTTTGCCATCTTAAAAAAACCTTGTAGCTAGGGAGAGACTATTGCTCCCAGATTTAGCCAGTTCTCAGAAACAGCAAAGGCTTGAACAGGAGCACTCTGGTGATTTGTAAACTAACAAGTCCAGAGCCCAAATTCCATGCTACTTCTTATATGTGGCTCATATACTCCAGGAGCAAATATTTATTTTCCATAATCATCCTGGGCCTAGGTACCAGACAACCAAAGCCAACACCTTAATCCCAAGGTCCGCCAAATTATTTGTGCTAGCCAATCCTACAGTGTTTAATCTACACTGCCTTAACTGCAGAAACCCCCAATAAAAGCTGTGACCTAAATGTTTTCCCCTCACTCCTGCTTCAGCCTCCTGACCACCTGCACTTCCACACGTGTTCCTGCCTGGAATGAACCTTTTCTTATGAAAGTAATAAATTATTCTCTCAATGTCATTAACTTTCCCATGTTGGCACTCAATAATACAAGGCTGGGCACAGTGGCTCAGCCTGTAATCCCAGCATTTTGGGAGGCCGAGGCAAGTGGACTGTCTTAGCCCAGGGGTTCGAGACCAGCTTGGGCAACTTGTTGAGACCTGGTCTCTACAATAAAAATTTAAAAATTAGCTGGGCGTGGTAGCATGCGCCTATAGTTCCAGCTACTTGGAAGGCTAAGGTGGAAGGATCATCTAAAGCCCAGAAGATTGAGGTTGTGGTGGCCATCAATGTGCCACTGCACTCCAGCCTGAGCAATAGAGTGAGACCCCAACTGAAAAAAAAATAAACTCAACAAATTAAAATCCTGTGGGTGTATTTTAAAATATGGAAGGGAAAGTTCTATCAAATATACACAAAGAATGAATCCATAGGCTATGAGGATGAGGGAACTGGAGTTGGGGGTTGATAAAGGAACTGCTTGGCAGTATTGGGCCTCTAAAAATTACAAAACAAGAAGAAGCCTTATCAGATGAAAAGACACAAGGATAGGTTGCAGCAGGGAGGAGAAGCAGGGTCTCCCACTTATTCCTCTGTGAAGTTTTTAGCAAGACCTCATCTGCTGGTGACATATGCATGCTGTGCAGAAAGTTGGTTATGTCCAGGCCCAGGAAAAAATGATTGCAACTGAGTAGCAACTGCTTAGGATTATTTAATAATAATGTGCATATGACACATTAAGTGTGGGTTAGTGTTGTAGAATGCAACAAAGGGGGCTTTAAAGAGGAACAAATGATATGAAAAGATGAAAAAACCAGGGACAGCCAGGAGCTGGAAATCATAGGTGAAATGAAAAGTCAGAAAAGTGTCACATACATGGAAGAAAAGGTAGAATGAGGTGTATCTAGTGGCATTTCCACACAGAGACACAGGACGGGTTCCTGGTATGACTTGAAAACAGTCCAGGTATCATGCCCTGCACCACTTGCCACTCACAGGCCTGGCCTCCTCTGAGGAATCACAGCATATCCATCCTATGAAGCAACCAGGGCTCTCCTCATACCCCTAGTTCTACAACTAAAAGGGACCTGCATGATGTAAGTTCTAAGGAAAGACAGGACAGGTAAGCAGTCAGCACTGACCCAGAGCTGTACACAACAAACCACAGGGAAATATATTAGTATTACAAAATGCCTGAAAGGAGGGTCTGGTAAAATAGTTCATTGGCCACAAAAGTATTTATTATGATAACGCCAAGATTCCCAATACAGGGAGCTATGAGGAAATGTTGGCTAAAAGAAAGTGTCAGAACTGGGGGAAAAATTGTCACGGATTTGGATATAGTCACCTGGCCAAGGAGAGGGCAAGGAAGATGAGATCCATTAGGCTGACTGTAAGACACTGTCACTAGATCCTTCCCTGAATGCTTTGGGATAGCAAGTGCTAGTATTGTTGATGAAGAGGTTTGCTTGGGACAGCACACATAGCTCAGTGCTGTCCCCCATAGTACATATGCTGAGAAAGTGGGGAAGTCAGCAGAGCCCACAAGCCAGATGTGGCAAGGACAGAGCTGCACCGGGGGAAAAAGAGGACAGAGAGCAGGACATTGGGGTGGGTGTGAGGGCCTTACCCAGTGAGGTTATAAGTGCAGAGTTCTCCAACATCACTTCAAGGTACAGGTGCCTCTGAGACTCATCAAGGAGCTCCCACTCCTCCTGGGAGAAGTAAATTGACACATCCTTGAAGGTCACACAGCCCTGTCAGAATGAGGACAGATCATTTATTGTTCAACTTCTCTCCTAGGATTCCAAGTTCATCCACCCACACATCCTTCCCCAGCTCATTCTCCTCCCCATCTTGTCACCTCTGAAGAGATACAAGGCCCCAGTGCCACTGATACTCCCTGTCTCATCATGGTCCCCAAATCAATGTGTCCTCCAACAGCAACAGCAGGCAGGTGGACAGGGAGACATCATCTAAACTCTGGACCTGGCATGTAGGGCTGTAACCTCTCTTGTCAAGCAATTATACCGGGGTTCCCTAAGTTGTGCCTCTCAGACACAACCAAACATGGGCACATGGGCACACCCTTCTCCTTACCTCTTGAATGCCAGTGCCCTTGGGCCACAAGTTCATACTCCACCTACATGGGCACATTTCTCCTTGGAGCACACTGTCTCACAGAGTGTCACTCCCACAGCCATCTCTATCCCTCTGCCCCACACCATAGGTATCTCTCTGGCCTCCCCACATGACTCAGCACAAGGCATCCAGAAAGTTATTGGCAAACGGAGACAGAGTACAGTGATACCCAAACCTCCAATAGTTCCTACTGTCACAGACAGCCCCCATCCTGTTCTGAAAGCCTCCCTTCCTGACTCTATTCCTTGCTTCAACCTTAACTACCAGGAGCTACCCGCAAATCACAGACACCCATGGCCCTCCTTCACTTGTGCTATATTTGATGTCGCCTTACCAGTTGCAGCCTTCCTTTCTCCATCTAACCATCATTCGATGCCCAGCCCCAGAGGCCTTCCCTTCCAGATCCAGTGATCATCCCAGATGACCACTTGTGCCACTGGGATAATCTACTTGACTAGAACTCAGCTTGATTGAAACTCCCCAGATGCACCAATGTCACTGCTAAATCCTGGTGAGTCCAAAGCCTGGTGAATAAGCACTAGTATTGGCTGCAGTGTCATTTGCCTGAGTTATTCCTGTGTTTCTGCAGCTGACTCATGTCCATTCTTCCCATGGAAACCTCGGCTACCTGCCAGGTCATCCACTTTTCCCATTCCCATGGTCACTTCCCTCCCTCAGCTGTGTTTGTGACACCCACCAACTCCACCCAGATTCCCAAGTCATGGACCCCACACTTTCTTTCCTGGGCTGCTAATCACATTACCATCTTGACCAGGATTCCCCCTCCTAATTGTGATCCAAGCTACATCCAAAGGTAAACATTAATCACTACCTTCCAGCTATCTCTATCCTCAATCGCTCCCCAGAATTCCAGATCTAGGTGGCAGCTATCAATTCCATATCTCCATTAACTGCTCTTTGAAACTTCTCACTCTTAAGATGGTCAAAAACAAAGCTCCTGATATCCTCAATGAAAATCAATCCTATTATCAACTTTAACATCCCAATAAATAAGCATCCCTTCCAGCTCCTAAAACCCAACTCCTACATTTCTTTCACCCTCAAAATCTGAAAATCCAGGGCACCCTAACTAAAAACTAACCCAGAATACAACCATATTTTTTACCTCTTTGGCCACCCATTGGTCCAGCCACCATCAACACTCACCTAGACTATCGCAGTAGTTTCTTCTCTGGTCTTCCTATCACGTCATTCAGGCCCACAGTCTGTTCTCATTGTTGCAGTCTCAGGGAGCCTGGTAGGACTGCGGTCAGATCACCTTGTTCTCTGCTCTAAACCTCCCATTGCTCTCTTCACCTCCAGAATAGACACCCAACTTCTCACAATACCATTCCAGGCCTGACTTCTGCCTCTTGCTCTAATGTCTCATGAGAAACAAGGAAACCTGTCATTCCTGAGTTAACTCAGCCTCACCTCCAAGCATTTGCACATCCTGAGACCTATGCCTGGGGTAACCCTTCATCTCATTCCATTGGCTGCCAGCAATAGGAAACACTCTGTATATCCCTAGCCTGGATTTACAGCCCTTGGCTTGGGGTTTCTTCAGGGTCCCCAGGCCCATGGACCAAAAAAGCGGCAGGTGAAGAATCCAAGCATACAATTCCAGACACAGGGATGGGCTGGCATCAGTGAGGCCCTGGACTATCCCCCACTCACCTCTGCACAGTCCATAAGAGCTTCTGTAGCCATGGAGATCTGTGGAAAGAAGGTTGTGAGAGGCAGGTGACCATGGTGGAGGCTCTGCAAGCTCAGATCTCCCAGTAACTCTGGCCACTCCTTGAATTAAATCTTGGGATGACTAAGCTATCTCTAGGCTTCACTCCTCCTGCTGATTCTTACCTGCTGTGGGTTGTTGCACAAGGAGTCAACCTTCCTGTTCCTCAATGTTATCATCTCCTTTCCAGGCTGTTCTAACTCGCAGCGGTTTTTGCAAAACTTTGAAAAGTCTAACTCAGACCATGTGCCTCTTCTGCTCACAACCTTCCATGGCTCCCAGAGTCCTGAGAATGAAGGTAAAACTTCTCACCTTCCTATTCTGGACGTGAACGCTTCCGGCTCCATTGCCCAAACGAGACATGAGATGCCAGTTCCTCTGTCTGTCACACTCTTCCACACCCCATTACGCTGCCTCCCAGAAGTAAGCATCCCTCCCCATGAGCGACTCACTGTCCTGAACACAGAGGCCAGGGCTGCAGGGGCTTCGGGATCGGAGTGGGGTGAGGGCGGGTGAGGCCCAGACCACGCAGCGTTTACCTGAACCGGGTCCCTCTGCGCAGCCGCCGCCATCGGACTCTGCGGGGGTAACCGGCCGGGAGCGGTGAGCGGCAGGGCTGGCGGGCAGGGCCCGGCGGAGCTGACACCAACGTTGTCGGCCCTCAGATCAGCGAGTGTGCAGTGGGGGCGACCCCTCCTCCCGCGCCGTCCTCGCCTCGACACCTCAATCTCAACTCCGCGATCCCAAAGTTCTAGTGGCCAGGACCGACGCAATAGAAGCCAGAATCCTTGCCGCAGCAGCGACACCGGAAGTCCCGCCCCGACTCTGCGGGTCAAACACGGAAACGGCCCTTGACTGAGCGCTCGTTGGCTCATTGTCTTGCCACTTGGCTCGGGGCATTGTGGGTAATGTAGTTTCCACTGCTCCGCCCGCTGCTGCTGAGGGACCTCCTCCTCCCGAGCGCAGAGTCCGGGAGCTAGGCGGCGGTGAGGATTGCGTCCTGCTCTGAGGGCCGTTCCTGAGATTGTCCTGCTAGGTCTGCGGGTGACGGTAGAGAGACGGTCCCCGCCGGGCCCGGGGCTCCTACTGGCGTCTCGACCTCCACACAGAAACCCTTCCGCCAGCGGGGACCGATGGGGACCGGGACGCGGACCGGGTCGCGAGCAGCGTCCGGAGGCCAGAAACGCTTCCGCAGACCGTCCTGAGTCCCCGCCCGCGTCTCGGAGCTGCTCCCGGCCTCTTCGACTCCCGGGCAAGGACCGGCTGGCGAAAGCCCCGGGTCTGGGTCTGAGTCGCAGCCCGTTGAGGGCGGCAGGTGTCTCGGGGGCTGGGGTTGTCTGTGCCTCTGCGGAGTTGTCTGGAGAGGCCAGGACACGCCCCCTCAGGCGAAACATCCAGACTCGCTCCGCGCAGGGAGCAGTGGGGAGGAGACTTGGTGGGGACCCGGGCTCCGTGGGGGGAGGGGAGGGGAGTAAGGGGACTCGGAATCTAGAGCAAAAGGGCGGTGCCCGGTCCTGGAGTGGGAAACTCGGGCTCTGTCTGCAGGGCAAGTGGCGCGGACTCCTCTCTGGGGCGGGAGCGAGGTCCTTGGCTCTGGGAGGAGCGGTGGAGGCCGCCGCTGGAGCAGGGGGGGAGGGGAAGCCCTGTCCAAGGAGCCTCTGAGGGACGCAAGAGCTTCTGAGGGTGTCTGGGAGTTCCTACCCAGCTCCACAGTTCTCCCTGCTCCTCTGACCGGACCGGCCTCTGCGCAGCTCTCGCGCGCTCCTGTGACCACCCCTGGAATTAAATCTTGAGATAACTAAAATCTCAAGACAGGCGGTCCCTGGGTGCTGCACGGGAAAGTCGGTATTTGGCCGCTGAATTGAAAAGGGCCACTCAGCCCCGAGGTACGTGTCCTTAAAGTCCTCTGTGGAGGTGCAGACGCTCTCCTGGTGTGTTCTGTGGACTGTGCACTCCACTGCCCTGCCGCCTGAGCCACCTTCTTACCCTGGTACTGCAGACTTTCGTTCCCTTCAGGGTCCCTACCCAACCCACCACCCACTGCTCACGGCCCTCACTGCCCCTCAAGATGGAACCTCATCACATGTGGCCATACTGACTTGAAATGCTTTGGTCAGCAGAGGGAGAGAACCGAGGTTACTTTGGAAGCCCAGGATTTGGGAGAGCTCTGAGTAGACCTCTGCCCTGCATGGTGCACATTGAGGAGCTACAAGGCTCAAGATGATGCAAGTGGCTCTGGCCTGGGGGAAGGTCCCGAAGCCAACAGCTGTGAATATATTACACTCACAGCTTTGCCTGTATGGGAAAAAGACCATGGAGGCACAAACTCAGACTATGAGCCCCAAACACATATAGTTAATTGTGGAGAATACAGTATTCCCCTCTTGTCCACAGTTTCATATTCTCAGGTTTGGGTTGACCACAGTGGGAAAATAGGTGAGTACAGTACAAGAAGATATTTTGAGAGAGAGTACATTTATGTCTTTTATTACAATATATTATTATAATTGTCATGTTTTGTTATTGTTGTTAATCTTACTGTGCCTAATTTATAAATTAAACTTTATCCTAGATATATATATGTGTATATATATATATGTATATATATTCATATATATATATGAAAAAATCGTGTATATATAGGGTTTGGTACTGTACTGTCTATGGTTTCAAGCATCAGCTGGGGGTCTTGAAACTATTTGCTGAAGGTAAGGTGGGACTACCTTATGACTAAAACTATAAACTTGATAAATCTGTCTGGATTGAGTGAAGCATATCATCCATCATTTGTTTTCACACTATACTTTGTGCTGTTCATTGGGCCAGACACTTTGATAGGAACAAAGATATTTACCAAAAGATGCAGGGTACAGGAAAAGAAACAACAAAAGCCAATGCACTTTGGGGATCCCATTCTGAACTCCATCTATCTAGAGAAAGTGGGGCAAAACTTAATGAACTGGAAGTCTCTGAAGAGGCAGATAGTGATGAGGGAAATATCTCTGGCCACTCTGTGAAAATAGAAGTTTACATCCAACCTCATCCAGGAAATATTTTGATCCAAAAGCTGCTGCTAGGCTGGGTGTGGTGGCTCATGCCTATAATCCTAGCACTTTGGGAGGCCAAGGCAGGAGGATTGCTTGAGCCCTGGAATTCAAGTCCAGCCTGGGCAACAAAGCAAGACCTCGTCTCTACAAAAAATCAGCCAGGTATGGTGGCACATGCCTGTAGTCCCAGCTACTCAAGAGGCTTACACAGGAGGATGGCTTGAGTCCAGGGGTTGGAGGCTTCAGTGAGCCGTGATTATACCATCGCACTGCAGCCTGGGCAATAGAGTGAGACCCTAATTCAAAACACACACACACACACACACACACAGCCACTGTCTGAGAGATTCCTTGGAATAAAAACTTCAATGAGTTGGGTAAGACTATTTGATTGTGAATCACATCTGTGGGTCTCACATTTTGTCCTGTGAAGAAAGTGAAATTATAAAAACAAAGGTCAGTAGTTTCCAAGGATTCCACTCCCAACTGAATGAGGAACATAGTCAAAAACTTGTCAAAAACTATCACATCAGTATTTATTAGACATTGATTTTAATTGGAGTCAAATGAATGGGTAATTTAACATAACTATGTTTCCATCACCATGCCCAATAACATCCAGTGCTAAACCAACACATATTTTCTCGCTTTAAGTGGGCATAAAGTATGTGTGCTTATAAGTGTGGAGGCTATTCATGAAAGTTCTACTTGGAAACAGTTTACCTGTCTATCCCTATGAATTGATGAATGAATTATGGTACATATGCACAGCAAGTTTTCCACTACTGTAAATTGAATGAGGGGGATCTCTACACTTTAATCTACGGTTACCAAATGGGCGCATTCTAGAATGAAAAGTCAGGTACACAACTGTGTGTAGAGTATGTGAGATTTTTCCAACTATGTTGGAGGAATAAAAATGTAGGCACAAGGCCAGGCACAATGGCCCATGCCTGTAATCCCAGCACTCTGGAAGGTCGAAGCAGGGGAATGACTTGAACCCAGGAGTTCAAGACCAGCCTGGGCAGCATAGTGAGACCTTATCTCTACAAAAAAATACAAAAAAAAATTAGCTGGACATGGTGATATACACCTGTAGTCCCAGCTACTCAACAGAGTGAGGTGGGAAGATTGCTTGAGCCAAGGAGGTCGATGCTACGATGAGCTGGAATCTTGCCATTGTACTCTAGCCTGAGTGACAGAGTGAGACTCTGTCTCAAAAAAAATCATAGACACAGAACGTATAGGATGGGGCAGAAATCAAAGATAGACTTTTAAGAAAAAAACATACTGTTTTGTTTGTAGGATTGTAAATATTTCAGATAATTGTGAAGTAATATTAAACCAAATTAAATGTTTAAAAAACATTAAATCCAACGGTTAAAAAAACTGACTGAATATCCAATTTGTGTCCTCTGTATGAAAAGTATATACTTCAACTAATTTGAAAATACAGAATTTTGACTATATTCCTAGGATCATATCAAGGCAAAACTACTTGAAAAATCTTAAAATATGTCTACATGTTTTATTAAAGGGCACTGGTGTGATATTTTTGAAGCTAACATATTAATATAAATGGAAAATAAGGCTTTCAGTGTAAGTAAAAATAAATGCGTATATAAAACTAGTGAATTTAAATAAAACTCTAAATGCTATACCTTATATAAACAATCAGCATTAACTCAAATAGTGTTTGATTTTAAACATACGTGTATTTCCTTTCTGTTTACATTGTAACAAAATCTAGGCATTCTAGATAACTGTCTACGGACATGGTGGCTCATGCCTATAATCCCAGCACTTTGAGAGGCTGAGGAGGGAGTATTGCTTGACCCCAGGAGTTTGATACCAGCTTGGGAAACATAGCAAGACCTAGTTTCTACACACACAGAATAGCCAGGTGTGGTGTCACACACCTGTAATCCCAGTTGCTTGGGAGGCTGAGGTGGGAGGATCACCTGAGCCCAAGAGATCAAGGCTGCAGTGAGCTGTGTTTGTGCCATTGCATTCCAGCCTGGGCAACTGAGTGAGATCTTGACTCAAAAGAAAAAAGAAGAAGAAAGAAGGAAAGAAATTATAGATAACTGCCAATGATGCCTAATTATAGCATCCAATTTGTTGACTCTTAATAGAATTTCTCAGTGTAAGAATACAGAGTGTCTTAAAGAAACACACATGCTTGTACACCAAAACAACTCATTCCAGATCTGGGACTGGAACTTTTTAAGATAATTTGGAAAAATTTTTTTTTTTTTTGAGTTGAACTCTCACTCTGTCGCCCAGACTGGAGTGCAGTGGCCGCTCCCGGCCACTGTAGCCTCAACCTGCTGGGCTCTGGCGATCCTTTCACCTCAGCCTTCCGAGTAGCCGGAATTACAGGCATGCACTACCATGCCCGGCTGACTTTTTGATTTTATTGTAGAGATGAGGTCTCACCAAGTTGCCCAAGCGGGTCTCGAACCCGCGGGCTCAGGCAATCCACTCACCTCAGCCTCCCAAAGCGTGGGATTACAGGCTGAGCCACCAAGTCTGGCTTGGAAATTCTATCAAATAAGAGAATCAAGAAAACCATCAGAACTCAGCTTAAGAAGTTGCAGAATTCCACCCGAAGAAGTTGCCGCTGCACAACATTGGCACAGCGTTGATTCCAAAGGCTTGATCCACATAAGCCAATTGTTTAAAATATTATAAGTGATATAAAAATAACTGGTAAGGTTAATACTGGGATATATCAATTAAGCAAGCAACTCATTCTAAAAACTGACATAGGGAAATATCAGTCATTTATCCTGCAATAGCTGTGCAAACTGTATTTTATGTTACAAAATATCTGTACAGGCTAACAAATCCAGTTTGTTTTGGATGAGACCTATGAATGTCATATAACATTTTTCATCAAGGGTAAAGATACAAAATAAAATAATAAAATATTTATATTTATTTATATTTATAATAAAATTTTGGCAGAGTCTTCTGAGCACTACTCTTTCTTCTAGAAATGCACTAATGTTTCCATTTTGGATGATGAAATACAAGGATGTTTTCAAATCGCAAAGGAACAAAATCACCCTGTGGGATAGCACGTTACAGAGTCAACATCATCCCAGGATGGTAGTTTCAATTAGGGAAGAATAATAGCATGAATAGAATTGGACTTTGAATAATTTTGGCAAGTACTGAACTATAAAAGTGATCCCTAGTTGGGCAGGGGAAATATTAGCTTGCTGTGTGCTATGATTTGAATTCCCTCACCAAAACTCATGTTGAAATTTAATTGCCATTGTAAGCTTTTAAGAGGTGGATCCTCTTCTAATGCATTCATGAACTCTGCCCTCTGAATGCATTAATGAGTTATGTTGGGAGTGGGGTATTTGTCTTGGAAGTGGGTTCCTGATAAAAGAATAAGTTCAAACCCAGTGATCTCTGTCTCATGTGCTCACATCTCACTTTCTGCCATGGGATTATCCCAACCAAACGCTGGTGCTATGCTCTTGGATTTGCCAGCTTTGGAATCATGAGCCAAATAAACTTTTAAAAATAAGTTACCCAGTTTGTGGTATTCTGTTACAGCAGTGGAAAATGGACTAAGACCAATGTATGTGATAAAGGAGGTGGTTGGGGCTATGGGCTTCTGTTGATTGGGTTGTATATGAAAGGTGTGTGCACAGGGAAGTTGTTTGCTATCTCTAGTAATTACTAAACCCTGAGAGGTGCAGTCCTTCAGGTCCCCCAAGAAGCCAAAGCATCATCAAGTATAGAGAATAAAACAGTTAATACAATGGTCCTCTGAAGTTTTCACCTCATATTAAGGAAACTTTAGAGTGTTGGTAGTGGAGCCTTTTTGAGTGTAGGGCATAACTTGTTCTAATCAGTATAGAAAATATTTTATTATGAGAGTAGAAAGGAGGAACACAAGTAGAAGTATACAGTCCTTATAGACCAGCCGGTAAATAAGTTTTCAGTTTATATGGCATTAATCAAGAAAATAGATTTGAAATTTGGGAGGATCTCTAACAATATCTGCATAGAATTGTAAACCAATTCCACCTTGTTTTTTGTTTGTTTATTTTCCTTTTTTTTTTTTTTTTTTTTGAGTTGGAGTCTCACTCTGTCGCCCAGACTGGAGTGCAGTGGCCGCTCCCGGCCACCGCAGCCTCGACCTGCTGGGCTCCGGTGATCCTTCCGCCTCAGCCTTCCGAGTAGCCGGAATTACAGGCATGCGCTACCACGCCCGGCTGATTTTTTGATTTATTGTAGAGATGAGGTCTTGCTGCCCAGGCGGGTCTCGAACCCGCGGGCTCAGGCAATCCGCTCACCTTAGCCTCCCAAAGGCGCGGGATTACAGGCTGAGCCACCCAGCCCAGCTTATTTTTCTTTATAAGGATATCACAATGTATTTCTCAGGTCAAGGTGGCAGGTTCATCAGTTATGTTGTTAGAAGGCAAGAAAAATGAAATTTAGTAAAGTATATGTAAAGATTAGTGGTGTTTGTAGGTAATCAGTGAGAAGGAGTGGCAATGGTCGGAGACTCAGAGCAGGAGATCCTGGTGGAAAGTTGAGTAGTAAGAAGAAACTGTGGTTCTCCCTCCAGGGTGATGGGGGGGGTAACTAATATGAATCCGGTACTTTCTGAAAAGTGTAATAATCTCCACTAATTTTTAGAATGACACAGATAATAGCACTATCAGTAGTTCTTCATATGGAAGGTGTAAATTAAATATACCATTATAATAGGAAGCAAGTTCAAAGACTTTTACTTACAGATCCTGGGCAAGGAGTGTAGTCCTCTGACCCTAGATCACACAAGGCAGAAACAAAGAGTTAAGTACATAGGGAGACAACATGACTGTGCAAGTAGCAGTATGTATAAGGGAATAGAGTGTGTGTCAATAAGTTCACAGGTAAAAGCCTGAATGGTCCATTTAAAGAAAGTGGCAGGAAAGTGAGGTCCCCGTCTGCTAGTGGTGCAAGATGTCTCTTAATTTCTTATTTCTGGCCTGAGC
Organism: Carlito syrichta; assembly: GCF_000164805.1. NCBI lineage: Eukaryota > Metazoa > Chordata > Mammalia > Primates > Tarsiidae > Carlito > Carlito syrichta. The sequence continues at coordinate 123,313 of NW_007249973.1, read as the reverse complement.
CATTTGGGTGTGGTATAGATCTGAAAACTCTGTCAAGGGTGACTTAGCTCTACTTCTGGTATGAGAAAATTAAACTTGTATTAAAAGATATGCTGAGGCAACATAAAATTAAAAGAATTCTGCCTTGAAAGGGTGAGCAGAAAAGCTAATTAATTAACGGAATTCACTACAGTGTTCTGACAAGGTCCTCCGTATATGCAGAGAAACATGTGATTTTTGTTTATACTTTGTGTATTTGAGACAGGAGATTCCCAAGAGTTCTTTGCCCTGAAGTGGGCAACCTTTAGGCAGTGACCCAGTGGTTTATAATGAATGTGAAGATGGGGTCATTTGTTGGCCAGAGCATGCAAGTGCTAAGATTGGTTGGAAGTTTGGCCAATTTTATTGACCCTTGTATCCTGTCCTTTTTCAATGACATCCTTGCTAAGGAATGGAAAGTAGCAACATTTCACCAGGATCTATCATATGTGATGGTTGGCGGTGCCATTTTTACAGTCTACAAACTCCCTTTGCTGTTCACTCTGCTAATTCCACCCAAGAGGTTACCTGCCTAACCAAAGGATGTGAGGGAGGGATAACTTTCCTCAGCACCATGACATCTGAGGGCAGGACAGGCCATCCCCACCTACAGATGGAATATGTCCAAGTACCCAGATTTGACCCCATCATGTGTTGGTTGAGGTGGACTTGGTAGCCCTGCCCAGCCTGTGAGGTGCTGCTTTTATGACCCAAGCTACAAAGGGCAACTAGGTCACAGCCTGTTCAGTGACATCTTTTAGTATCTTGAAATTGGTCACGGTGGGTGTATTTATACCAGGGACACTGATAAACACTAAAAACCAGGGTCTATTTTATAGAATGTCCAGACTTAAGAAAGTGATGGAGAAATGTGGATAATGCATATTATGTTTGAAAATATAGTATCAGGGTTACAGTTAGATATGAAGAATAAGTTTAAGAAGTTTATTTTACAGCATATTCATATGATATTATATTCATCACTTATGGACACATGCCAGCTAATGATGATACACTGTACTCTTGAAAACAAGCTAAGAGAATGGATATTAAGTGTTCTCACCACAAAAATGATAAATGTAAGGTAATTGCTTAATTAGCTGGATTTAAAATACACACACACACCCACACACACACACACACAATGGGTACAAACAATTTAGATCAGTTTGGCAGATTCTTAAAAAATGAAACAATCACCTAATCTGAAATATTAGCAAAAAAGAACTAAAACATGTATCCTTTTAAATATATATATATATATTTCAAATCATCATGTTGTACACAATAAAGACAATGTGACCTGTCAATTAAAAAAAAATATTGCTAAAGGCAAGGCAACCAGAAAAATATATGTATATACAAGGAGGAACTTCCCCCTCAAAATGGCATTTATTTATTAAAAATTGTGTATGCTTACATGTTTAAACTTCAGTCACCTTCCAAATACTCTTCATTTGATGCAATACACCTATTGAGATGGCTTTTTCACTGTTCAAAACAGTTTTGAACTTGTCGATTTGGATGCCTTTTGGTGCTTCTGCTGTTTTTTGTTTACCTCTTCCACATCAGAAAACGTTTCCCTTTAAAGACATTTTTCATCCACAGAAACAAAAAAAGTCACTTGGGACGAGATCAGATGAATAGGGAGTGTGAGGCATGGGGGTTATGGCATTTTTTGTAAAAACTGTTGAACACTCAACTCAGTGTGGGCAAGTTGTTGTGTAAATCACCCATAAGGAAATGGTCAAACATGTCGAAAGAATCTAATAAATAAATAAATAAATAATTCGCTGAAGTCAACTGCAGCCTTTCATAATAATGCTAGCTGGTATACTGATGCCAATGGGTTCCTAGAACAATTACATAGTGGGGGAAGCCTGTACTACAAGGGGTCTGCTCTTCAAAAAATAATTCCTTTTGGGGGGATCCCCCTCATATAGTGTCTACTGGTGTTACACTGTGAATAGCTCCCCAAAATGTGAAAATATTATTTCATTATTGATTGACTGATTGATTGAGTTGGAGTCTCACTCCGTCACCCAGGCTGAAGTGCTGTGGCACATTCACAGCCACCCCAGCACCGATCTGCTGGGCTCAGGCGATCCTTCCGCCTCAGCCTTTCAAATAGTATTCCATTATTTAAAAATAATTTTTACACTTTGTAAAGCAGTCACAAACATCCCTGAAAAATAAGTGAAATTCCAACACGTCTTTCTTATATGTATATATTTCTATTTGTGAATAAAATGAAAAAGGAAATGACAACCAACATCCATTAATAAATAAGCAAATAATATGAACAGACATTTGGTTTATTGATTTATTTAACATTTTATTTATTTATTAAACAAGACATACAGGTATCAAATAAATATGAAAAAATACTCATCATCATGAAACATCAGAAAAATGCAATTAAAACCACAGTGAGATGCTATCACATAGCTACCAAAACAGCTAAATTAAAAATATTGATATACCAAATATTTGGAAAACAGGAATGCTCATACTGTTGCTGGAAATGCAATGGGTAAAACTAGTTTGGCAGATTCTTTAAAAATGAAATAATCACTTAATCTGAAGTATTAGTACAAGAGAAATAAACAGGTATCATTTTCCTTATAAAGAATTGTATGAGGCCAGGTGTGGTGACTCACACCTGCAATCCTAGCACTTTCAGAGGCCGAGGTGAGAGGATGGGTTGAGTCCAGGAGTTCAAGACCTGCCTGGCGAGACCTTGTCTGTACAATAAATAAAAAAATTAGTCAGGTGTGGTGGCACATACCTGTAGTCCCAGCTGCTTGGGAGGATGAGGCAGAAGGATTGCCTGAGTCCAGCAGTTTGAGGCTGCAGTAATTATGCCACTGCTATACAGCCTGGGTGACAGAGTGAGATCCCCAACTCAAAAAAAAATAAAAATACAAATAAAAGAGAGTAAATAGTTTATAATTACATTCATTTAGCCTGGTGTGGTGGTGTATGCCTATGGTCCTGGTTACTCGGGAGGCTGAGGTGGGAGGATCACCTGAGCCCATAAGGTCAAGGCTGTGATAAGCTGTGATCATACCACTGCACTCCAGCCTGCGCAACAGAGTGAGACTCCAAATCAAAAATAAATAAATAAATGCTATTCATATAAGATTCTGGGAAACAAGCTAAAATACTGTGAAAGTTAGTTACTGAACATCTGCAGATCTGGGATAGACAGATTAAAAAGGGCATAAGGTAAATCATATATATCTTCATTATCATGCATAGGATAGTTTCATCAGTTTATAAATATGACAAAATGCTTTAAATTACACACCTTAAGTATGTGTACATTGTTACATGTCAATTATATCACAATAAAGCATTTAAAAAATAGTTCAAAATAAAATAATCTGGGTCTCCCACCCTTTTTGAAAACAAAAAAGTCTGGCAACTCCTTGTGGACTACACTGTCTCTTTTCTCATGATTGGTGAAGGACAGCCCTGCATGTGTGGCAGGAAACATTGATGAGCAAGAAAACCTGTTCTGATATGACACAACAGGAACACTTGCTAGATGAAACAAAGGAAGGAAGGAAGGGAGAAGGAGAAAAAGAGAAAGAAAGAGAAAGAGAGAGAGAAAAAAGAAGAGAAGGGAAGAGATGGGAAGGGAAGGGAGGAAGGGAGGAAGTGTGAAATGGGGCTTAAAAAGATATCTACAATGTCAAAAATTAAACTAAACATGTACTCAGCCTTTGCACAGTTAAAAAAAAAGTTCCCTTCCTGGAAACTGGCAACAGCACTTGCTGGCTAGGTTAAACTGTCTAACATCTTTTTTGCTTCTGTGAACCACACTTGCATTGCTTGAAAGGTACCTAGGCCTCCAAGATGTTGCAGTTTAGTCCACTTGGAAAGTCCCAATGTGGCTTGGCCTTTCTTAAGCAAGCCCCTACAGCTAATGAGGCCCCTTGCTGTGGGACTGTCATGTCCAACAGGCAAGTGGCCACCAGCCCAGCTCTTGACTAAATAAAACCTCTCCTTTTTATAGCTTGTACTTTTAGTGTTGGTGTCTGTGAATTAAGCGCTCAGTCCCTATTTCATTTGGGGGCCCGTCCAGGATATCCAAGAGCTTAATCCCCAGCCCCAATCACCAGCTGACCTTGTGGTTCTGCATACCCACGAACCTCAGTGTTCGTCGGGCCTGTTGAGTCTGTGGACTCGCAAATGGCTGATTGTCATCTCTGGCAGACTCACAATGTCCCCAGAGCCCTCTGAGAGGTGAGTCAAGTTCCTGTTTTGTTTGTGCACACTTCTGTTTGGACCCGAAGGAAAGTTGGATGCAGAACTAATTCCTGGGTCCAAGGTCCCAGTGAGACATCACTGGACCCTCTGGTATTGCCCTCAGGCAGTTAGGTCTGTCTGTTCAGTTTGTGTTATTGTCTTTATTTGTTCAGTGTTAGTCACTGTTGTGTCTATCATTGCTATTGACATTATGGGGCAGCAGTGCTCTAAGCCTGACACCCCTCTGCAACTGGTTTTGTGTCACTTCAAGAATTTCCAAGGAGTGGCACAGCAGTCAGGTTATCAGGTAAACTAAGGAAACCTAACCACCTTTTGTTTCCTCGAATGGCCCACATTTCCTCATTGCAGCTGGCCACCAGAGGGGACCTTCAACCCTGCCACTGTGGGGAAGGTCCAACAGTTCGTCTATCGATGCCACCCGGACCAGATCCCGTACATCACTGCCTGGTACCTCCTGGCAATGCAGCAGCCATCATGGATGAAGAAAGCCAGAAAAAGCTAATTCTTCTCATGTTTTAACCCTATAGGAGACTCCAAAAGCCAAACCTTTGGTCCTATAGAGCCCACCAGAGGATGATGAAAGTCCCCCACCCTACTCTATAGCTGAGCGGGAGCAGGGGGCCCACAAGGTTCTCAGCCCATCACTCACCAGGAGTGGGTCCTTGTATCAACCGTTTTATCCCCCTCTTCCCATGCATCTCCCAAGGGCCCAACCGCTCCCAATAAACTGACTAGCCTGACTCATCTTCGGGGAACTCAGAACCACAAACTTCCATAATCCTTCCCCTGAGACAGGCCCTGGGACTAGACGTGGGAGGTTCAGGAGGCCAGCCCTTTATGGTTTATGTCCCTTTCTCTACTAGTAATCTTTATAATTGGAAGCACCAAAATTGGCATTCTCTGAAAAACCTCAGAGCCTCATAGGCTTTTTAGAAACTATTTTCTTCACCCACCAGCCCACTTGGAATGACTGCCAACAGCTCCTCCAAGCCCTTTTTACTGCGGAGGAAAGAGAACGAATCCATCAAGAGGCAAGAAAATTGGTCCTGGGACTGGATGACAGACCAGCAGAGCAGGACTGTGTGAACCGTGTCTTCCCCATTGAGAGGCCTAATTGAAACCCAAACACTGATCACAGTAGGGAGTGTCTCACCACCTATTGCCAGATTCTAATGGGGGATTTCCGGGCCACCGCCAAGCAGCCCACAAATTTGTCTAAGGTAAGTGAGGTAACTCAGGGCCCACAGGAATCTCCCATAGCTTTTCTGGAATGCCTTATGGAGGTCTATCGGACATATACTCCCATAGACCCAGAGGCTCCAGAAAATTGGAGGGCTTTAGTTATAGTCTTTGTCTCCCATTGGCCCCTGATATAAGAAAGAAATTGCAGAAAATTAAAGAATTTAAAGAAAAAAGGTTATGAGAATTAACTGAGATAGCCCAAAAAGTCTATAACAGCAGGGACTCACTTAAAGACCAACAAACCAAAAAGATGGCCAAAATAATAACAGCAGCCTTACAGGAAGTTAAACCCAAGCAGCCAACAGAGAAAAAAAAAAAAACCAGCACTGGGAAAAAACTCCACTAGCAAAAAATCAATGCACCTACTGTAAAAAATTGGGCACTGGGCAAAAGACTGCCCAGATAGGCAACCCGACCAAAAGAGTGCCCTCTGGGGGGGTGCCCACCGAAATCTACTCCTATGCTTCAATTACAAACTGACTAATGGAGCTGGGGCTCTGTCAATTCCCCTCTGGAACCCAGGGTGAAACTTATGGTGGGGGGGAAGCCCTGTCCACTTCTTAGTGGACACGGGGGCTAAATATTCAGTGCTCCAAAAGTATAATGGCCTGCTTCAGAATAAACATTCCTTGGTCCAGGGGGCAACCGGGACTCAATTATGCCTCTGGACCACCGAAAGAACAATAAATTTGGAAAAAGGGAAAGTAACTCTTTCATTCCTAGTAATACCAGACTGCCCATACCCACTCCTGGGACGTGACCTCTTACACAAGCTTAAGGCCAACATAGGTTTTAAGGAAACCAAGGCAACAGTAGGCCTAAACCCACCGGGGGCATCAAAAATTCTTGTTACTGTTCCCCTAAGTGAAAAATACATGTTAACAGAAGGTGGGGCCCCTCTTGACTCTTCAAACACCATACTGCTGGCCCAGCTGCAGACTGAGTTTCCCCAAGTCTGGGCCGAATTAAACTCCCCTAGACTGGCATCCCATCAACTGCCAGTCATTGTACATTTCAAAATTCATGCAACACCCATTAGGGTAAAACAGTACCCTACCCCAGAGGCCCGAAAAAGCATAACAATCCACATCCAGAGTCTCTGGAAAGCTGAGATCCTAGTGCCATGCCACTCATCCTGGAACACCCCACTTCTTCCTGTCAAAAAAGCGGGCACAGGAAACTACCACCCTGTCCAGGACCTCAGGGAGGTCAACAGGTAAGTGGAGGATATCCATCCCACAGTCCCCACCCATACATCCTCCTCAGCAGGTTAACTTCAGAGAGGCAGATATGCACTGTCCTGGACCCTAAGGATGCCTTCTTCAGCATCCCATTGGCTAAACAGAGCCAACCCTTGTTTCCTTTTGAATGAACAGATCCTGAAAAAGGGGAAAATAGCCAGTTAACCTGGACACGACTCCTACAAGGATTTAAAAACTCCCTCATGCTGTTCAATGAAGCTCTCCACCAAGACCTCTGAGCTTTCCAGCAACAGCACCCTGAAGTGACTCTGCTACAGTATGTAGATAATCTGTTAATCAGAGATACATCAAAAGCATGTAGATGATCTGTTAATCACAGCCACCAGGCACCTGCTTAAAAAACTTCAGACTCTGGGGTATAGGGTGTCAGCAAAAAAGGCTCAGCTCTGTGTGACAGTAGCCACATACCTTGGGTATAACCTTGAGGGAGGTAAAAGATCTGCCCAGTGCATTCAGGCTATAGCAGGCATCCAGGCCCCAGGAAACAAAAGGCAGGTCCAGAATTCTTGAGAGCTGTAAGATACTGCCGACTATGGATCCCTAAGTTTGCTGAACTAGCAAAACCCCTCTATAAAATAACCAAGGGACCAGAGACTAACTTTAAATAGATACCAGAGGGGAACAAATCTTTCCAAGCCCTTAAAACTGCCCTGGTCTCAGCTCCGGCCCTGGCCTTGCTGGATATTAAAAACCCTTTCCACCTTTATATGGATAAAAGACGGGGCATCACCCAGGGGGTCCTAACCCAAAAGCTCGGCCCATAGAACAGGCCGGTCACCTACCTGTCAAAAACAAAAAACAAAAAAACTGGACCTGGTAACTTCGGGCTGGCCCCCGGCCTACGAATTATAACAGCCATTGCCATGTTAATAAAGGACTCAGACAAACTAACATTGAGACAGAATCTGGCTGTCACAGTTACACATGCAGTGGAGTCTTTACTCCAAGGGGCCCCTGACAAATGGATGTCGAATGCCCCAATAACTCATTATCAAGCGCTGCTTTTAAATCAACCCCGCATCAAGCTCCAGCGTACCCCCAACTTGAACCCCACAACTTTACTACCGGAAAAAAGTCCCATGGGGCCCCCACATTGTTGTTATAAAACAACTGAGTTCCAGAAGCTGCGCTGGGACCTAACCGATGTCCTGAGAACAAACCCCGACCTGACGCTTTTCTCAGATGGCAGCAGTTTCATTCAGAATGGGATAAGGTATGCAGGGGCAGCGGTGGTCACTCTACAGGGAACTATTTGGGCTGAGCCTCTTCCACAAGAAACTTCGGCCCAAAAAGCAGAACTGATTGCCCTAACTGAGTCCCTGAAAGCAAGTAAAGAAAAAGTTGTCAACATCTACACTGACAGCAAGTACGTGTTTACAACTACATACGTTCATGGGACAATTTACAGGGAACGGGGATTGCTCACCACAGAGGGAAAAACTATAAAAAATAAAGCGGAGGTCTTAGAACTCCTGGCAACAATATGGGCCCCCAAACAGGTGGCCATTATCCATTGCCCGGGCCACCAAAAAAAAAAAAAAAAAAAAAAAACTCAAAAGAGGCAATAAAAAATTTTTAAAAAGCAGATCAAGCAGCCACAGAAGCTACTTACTGCAGAACCACCTGCCTGCTGGCACTGCCTCTTCCGGTTCTATGTGAGCCACCAAAATATACAGAAAAAAACCTCCTTGCTACACAAAAATTACAGACAACCTCAAATCCAGATGAATGATTTCAACTTCAGTACAGCAAAACCTTCCTCTCTCGAGTCCTGGGACAACAAATCCTAAGGCAGCTCCATGAAGGTACTCATTTAAAAAGGACAAAACTAACCAAACTTACAAAATAAAAATTCTATCTCCCTCATCTGGACCAGCTCACCCAGGAGCTCGTTCAAGGTTATGTGTCATGCCAGCAGACTAATAATGCTAAGGTCAGTATATCCACCCAAGGGGTCTGAGATAGGGGGACTAACCCCCAGGAAACATTAAAAAATAGACTTTACAAAAGTCAAACCTGGGCAATATAAATATAAATACCTGTTGGTCTTGGTAGACACCTTCTTGGGATGGGTTGAGGCATTTCCTACAAAAACTAAAACTGCTTCTATAACAGTAAAAAAAACTCTTAAATGATATCATACCAAGATATAGTCTATCTCAATAGGCTCAGATAATGGCCCAGCATTTATTTCTAAACTTACTAAAGATATTGCAAAAACCTTGGGGATAAATTAAAACTTACATTGTGCTTATCATCCCCAAAGTTCAGGACAGGTAAAAAAAAATAAATCAGACACTTAAAAAGACCTTAACCAAATTAACCCTGGTGACTGGCAAAGGTTGGGTAACACTCCTTCCCTATGCCCTCTTAAGGGCCAGGTGTACCCCCTACATCAAAGGTCTAACCCCCTTCAAAATTCTGTTTGGACGGCCCCCGCCGTTACTTCCAAAAATTGGACTGGAAAAAACACTAGAACTATCTAACCATAATTTGCTTCAGTCACTGCAGGCTCTTCAAAAAGTTCAGCAAGTTGTCACTGAGACTGTGCAGGCAGCCTTCCAGAAACAGGTTCCAAAACATCCACACCCATTCCAGCCCAGTGACCAGATCTGGATAAAATGACACAAAGCTGAGGCTCTCACCCCAAAGTGAAAAGGACCCCATATAATAATCCTTACTACTCCAATGGCCATCAAAGTTAGCGGTGTTCACCCCTGGATTCATTGTTCACAAGTAGACACAGCCACCACTGTGCCCCCGGAAACATGGAAAGTTGTCAAACCAGCCACTGGAAAAGATCTTCTAAAGATAAGACTTTTGCAGGCCCTGGTATCCTAATCATATTCCTTGCATACTTTGCCCAGCTTGAGGCCTATTGGCCTAACCCACGTAATCCCTATACTCCAGGATACTATTCCTGGGAACTAAAAAATACCACCACTGGGACCATAATTGCCACCTACAGAGGAAGTGGGCAGCATGTCTTTAATTTTAACCTTTGTAAGTTATGGCCAGGTCTAACACTCGGGGGCACACACACTGACAAATGTGGTACCTTAGCTAATAAAAAAAACCCCTTAAATCTGTTAGTTTTTATACTTGCCCAGCATCGGGACCAGCCCATTGCCACAAAGCAGGACAATACCACTGTGCTACAGGGAGATGCGAACTATTGCTCCTTAAAAAAACTGAGACCCATACATAAGCCTCCTTGATTATGTTAAAAATAATATATCATCTGTAAAATTAATGGTCCTCAAACTCAATATAATCCCCTATATAAAGAGTCAATGATTTGACTCCCAGAACAACTGAAAGGAGGGAATGTGAAAGGGGCCTTAAAAAGATATCTACAATGTCAAAAATTAAACTAAACATGTACTCAGCCTTTGCACAGTTAAAAAAAAAGTTCCCTTCCTGGAAACTGGCAACAGCACTTGCTGGCTAGGTTAAACTGTCTAACAACTTTTTTGCTTCTGTGAACCACACTTGCATTGCTTGAAAGTACCTAGGCCTCCAGGATGTTGTGGTTTAGCCCACTTGGAAAGTCCCAATGTGGTTTAGCCTTTCTTAAGCAAGCCCCTACAGCTAATGAGGCCCCTTGCTGTGGGACTGTCATGTCCAACAGGCAAGTGGCCACCAGCCCAGCTCTTGACTAAATAAAACCTCTCCTTTTTATAACTTGTACTTTTGGTGTCGGTGTCTGTGAATTAAGCACTCGGTCCCTATTTCAGAAGGAAGGAAGGAAGACATCCCTGGATTACAGGGTCTTCATTCTGTACCCCTAGTATTTCTATACTATTTGTGATTCATTCCTGGCTCTGTAGTCTTATCAGTGACACCAGCCTATGGTATTATGGACAGCAGACCACATGGTTCTTTGTAGAACCTGATAAAAAGCTTCCCCCAACAGTGCTGGGCATTATGTGCTACTTTCTGGAAACGTGGAACAAATTTATGCTATTTCCAGAAACTGGAGCTTGTCATAACAGCTGACCCCACTCAAGGTAACCTCTGGTCTCAAAAAATATGGAGGTATCCAGGCCACAAAGTAGGATCATGAAGCCTAGGCTGTTTCACTGGAGGTTTTGGGCAGTAACGCAAGTTGTTTATTTGTCATCTCACTGATGGATATTAGAGTTATATTCAGTTTGGGGCAATTAATAAATGTTATGTTCGTGTTGTCTATGTCTTTTCTGGATATTTTCATTTTTTGGGGTAAATCCATTCTAATAAAATTGCTAAGTAATCGGGTACATATACGCTGAATTTTATTTTTAAAAATCTTATAACTCTTTTCCAAAGTATTTTGGCCATTTTTGAACTCCTACAATCAATTTTTGTAAGATGTAGTTGTGGCCCTAACAGTGATTGCTGCTGTCAGTGCTTATCTTATGCTTTCTACTGGGTATATAATTGGTATGCCATTGAAGTTTTTTTTTTTTCTTTTCTGTTTTCTTTTTTTTGGAGTTGGAGTCTCACACTCTGTTGCCCAGACTGGAATGCAGTGGCATGCTCCCGGCCACTGCAGCCTTGGCCTGCTGGGCTCCAGGGATCCTTCCACCTCAGCCTTCCAAGTAGCTGGAACTACAGGCATGTGTTACCATGCCTGGCTATTTTTTTTTTTTTTTTGGGATTTATTGTAGAGACACGGTCTCGCCAAGTTGGCCAGGTGGGTCTCAAACCGGGGGCTCAGGCAATCTACTCACCTTGGCCTCCCAAAGTGCTGGGATTACAGGCTGAGCCACCGAGCCTGGCCATCATTGAAGTTTTTAAATTTGCACTCCCCTTAGGAATCATAATGTTGAAACTTTAAAAAGTGCTTTATGGGCTGGGCTCACTGGCTCAGCCTGTAATCCTAGCACTTTGGGAGGCCAGAGTGACAGGATTGCTTGAGTCCACGGTTCCAGACCAACCTGGGTAACTTGGCAAGACCTCATCTCTACAATAAATTTTTTTTTAAAAATTAGCTGGGCTTGGTAGCATGCGCCTGTAGTTCCAGCTACTTGGAAGGCTGAGGCAGAAGGATCACCAGAGCCCAGCAGTCGAGGCTGTGGTGGCCGGGAGTAGCCACTGCACTCCAGTCTGGGTGACAGAGTGAGACTCCAACTCAAAAATAAATAAATAAATAAAATAAAAATACATAAAAGTTCTTTATGGTCATTCAGATATATAACAAAACATATATTAAGACAATTTATATAATAAAAACATTTTTAAAGCCTTTGTACATCTATAACAGAAGTTCTTAATTAACTTTGGCATTTGCTAAAATGCACAAATTGACTAAACTTTTTGAACTTAATACTGGAACTTGAATTATGCTCAGACCTAAGGATACCACTAAATTTAAACATTGTGAGTCTATAATCTTAGGAAGATAACCAAATAAAATAGAAGAATAGGTATGCCTCACATTAACCAAATCATTGCCTAAATTTCCCATAGTCATAAAATACATTGCTCTAAAATCTTCTATGTTGGGTACAGAAGTTCTAACACAAGAAATAATAAAGATAAAGTAAGTCTTTGGCACTTAAAAACATTGCTTTGATAAAATGGTACCACACAGACTCCCAGATTGTTGGGAGCCGGCCATGGAGGCCCACTGAGCATTAGGGAACGGGGGGTCGTTGACCTCGAGACCACTAGAAGTGTGTTTGGGAGCTGTTGACCCCATTGCCTCTCCCTTTTCTTGGCAATAAAGCCTCATGTTGGCTCAAGCATGAAAACTCCAGACAGAGACGAACACAAGCTAACATTAGAAACTCGTTGTTCCCATTTCCCTTTGTCTGGTACAAGCCAGGACCACATCAAAGAGCTCAGGAACTGAGAGCCTAGCATGACCTTTTGATAGAGCAATAATATGTAAAACTGGTTTTAGTTATTTTAAGTTTCATTGATTATGTTAGGGTAAAGCAAAGGAATAGATAAACTGTTTATCAATAGGAAAGTTATTCATAAGTAAACTAAGTAGGATAAAGTAAAATATAGATTACAATTGATAGAATGGTATAATATTTATAGAAACTGTAATAATACTTCTAAGGGATATTAGTCTAGCATAGGAACTGGATAGACAATTTGGGTTTGTTCTCTACCTTGCTTGAAGAAATATCTGGTGGGTAGGAGATGCCCCCATGCAGCTGGATTGTCTGTGTATGTGGGAGACATCTGAATCTGAATGAGCAAAATCTGTAGATAAAAACCCTCTATGCTGTTCAATAAATGGCTTCTGTCACTTGAACAGTAGTCTAGTCCTATTTCTTTCTCCCCCTTCTTTCTAATTCTCTTTACAGGCATGGAATCCATCTCACCTCCAAGAACTCTAGACCCTGTGTGAGCTGGACTCCAGCAAGTGGCGCCCAATGTGGGTCTCTGGAAGGTAAGCTTTATTTTCTTTTTCATGACGGATAAAAATCTTACCCAGGGTGCTGCAGACCCCTCTGTAGAGACAAGTAGAGCAAGGATGGGTAAGCATAGTTTTAGTGAAGCCAGCGCCATGATATAATCATGGGCCAGAGCAAATCCAAGGAACATAAAATGTTCATCAGTATCTTAATGAATACTTTGTCTGAACATGGAGCTAAAGTTTCTTCTTCTAATCTAGCTCGTTTTCTACACTTTGTGCAAGAGCACTGTCCTTGTTTTCCTGAAGAAGGAATGGTGAGTTTGAACACCTGGGTTAATGTTGGGGAGGAGTTACTGTTATATTATTCACATTATGGACCTAAAAAGGTTCCCCCCGATGACTTTTCCTTGTGGAACTTAATTAAATATGCTTTAGATCCACAGCATGATTGTGAGACACTTCCATCAAAGAAAACTGCCATTGATGATGAGGAAGATGAAGATCCTTTTCTTTGCACTGCTACCTCTGCACCTCCTGAGTATGATGACAAATTGTCCCCACAGGATGCAGCTGATCTGGAGGAGGAGGCTGCTAAGTATCATGAGAAAGTGCATATTGTTAACTCCATGCTTCCACCCAAACCAGTTTCTCCTTCTAATGCTAAGGTCATAAAGTTTAATTCAGCCCCTCCCCTTTTCTTTTTGGAATGCAGGCTGTATGAGCTGAGGCAGAAAAGGAGGGAGATTTCAGCTTTATGACTTGCTTCCCTGTACAGTTCTATCCAGATACTAGCGGGGCAGATGGTAAAATATTATGAGCAGAAATATCCTAACAATGTTACTGCACCTCTTTCTAAGGTTTTCCTTTAAAAGTTGAGAATACTAAAATAAAGCCTGGAATTAGTTACACTTTTCCTTTTCTTATAAGAATACAGGGACCTCAAGCAATAATAAGCAAAAGTAAGTAAAATAAGTAACACAAGTCATATAAACAATATATATATATAATGTAAGCAATATATAAGTAATATGAGTAATATAAGCAATATATAAGTAATATAAGTAAAATAAGTAATATAAGCAATACATATAAGCAGTATATATATAAGCAATATATAAATAAGTAATATATATAAGCAATATAAATAATATGTAAGTAATATAAGTAAAAGTATATAAGTAATAAGCAAAAGAATCTCATTACACTCTTGCTTTAACTGTGGTCAAGTCAGACACATTAACAGAGATTGTCTGGCTAGCAAGTTATGACCAGCTTACACGGCATACCATCACCACTTACTGGGGCTAATCAACCAAAAACCTTGTGTCCCAAATGCCAAAAAGGCTTTCATTGGGCTAGAGAATGCCTAACTAAATTTCAAAAAAACGGCACTCCTTTAAATTGACAGCAAGCCACCCTGGCTCAGGGAAACTTCCAGAGGGGCCAGCCTTGGCCCCAGCTGACAATAGGGGTGCAGCTTCCACCATGAACCTGTTCGTTCCTTCTGCTCCATCGCAGAACTCATCTGAGCCACCCCTGGGAGTACAGGACTGGACTTGTGTTCCTCCACCACTACAATATTAACTCCGAACATTCCGGTAACCCCAATTCCTATGGGAGTAAAGGGCCCTCTCCCAGAAGGTATAGTGGGTATAATATTAGGCAGAAGTTCCTTGTCTTTACAAGGAATTTCCATTATTCCTGGAGTGGTGGATTTGGATTACACAGGAGAAATCCAGGTGCTTGTTGCTCCCCCTAGCAAAACTGCAGTTTAACAGAGAATAGCCCAGTTGCTGCTCTTGCCTTATCACAAAGCAGGTAAAACTTTAACCTGCCTAGAGGTGACTCTGGATTTGACTCTAGCGATGTTGCTTTTTGGGTTCAGGGGGTTACTAATTCCAGACCTTATAAAGAATTGTACATTCAGGGAGTCAAAATTAAAGGCTTATTAGATACCAGAGCCAATGTTTCTTGTATTGCTGGAAGAGATTGGCCTGCTTCTTGGCCAACTCAGATGGCTCCTTCAGGACTCATAGGTATTGGTAAAGTACGATCAGTAGCTAAAAGCTCTCAAATTTTAACATGGAAAGATGAGGAAAATTCAGGAACTTTTTGCCCGTATGTTATTCCATCTATCCCCTTTACATTATGGGGAAGAGACATTCTTACTCAAATGGGCATGCTTTTATATAGTCCTAATGACAAAGTCTCAGTACAAATGTTACAAATGGGTTATGATCCATATAAGGGACTTGGTAAAGATGGACAGGGAATACAGGAACCTGTCCAGATTAAAGAAAGGACATAACTGGGTGTGGTGGCACATGCCTGTAGTTCCAGCTACTTGGAAAGCTGAGGGGGAAGCCTGAGCCCAGTAGATTAGGGATGCGGTGACCGTGAGTGTGCCACTGTACTCCAGCCTGGGTGACAAAGCGAGACTCCAACACACAAAAAAGAGAAATATTAAGTATTAAAAATACCCTACTTCAACTGACCAAAAAAAAGGTGTTTGTCAAATGAGTTAAATCTTGTATAGTGAAGGATAGAAAATGTAAGCCACTTGTAACAATTTATTATAGCACAGATATGAAAGCAATCCAAATTAAAGCACAAACATGACTTAAAACACAAGTGCTTTCAAAGTTTTTTTCTGCATAATCTGTAAAATTAGAGTTATCAAAGCTACTGTGGATAATAATTCATTTCTAAAATTAAGAGATTACCCACATCTTTGTAATAAAATATATAATAAATATAAAAAACAAATAAAATAAAGAAATTGTATTACATGAAAAAAAAAAGAAAAAAGAAAGGACAAACCGAGTTGGTATTGGTTATTCAAATTTTTTCTAGGGGCCATTGTTCCCACAGCCGACTCAATAAACTGGAGAGATGATAAACCAGTTTGGGTGGAACAATGGCCCATGTCCTCAAAAAAACTTAAGGCAGCTAAAGAACTAGTTCAGCAACAATTAGAGGCTGGTCACATAGAGCCTTCTACCAGTCCTTGGAATACTCCTATTTTTGTCATTAAGAAAAAATCTGGTAAATGGAGACTATTACAGGACTTAAGAGCTATTAATGCTACCATGGAAGCCATGGGAGCATTACAGCCTGGGTTACCATCACTGGCTGCTATTTCTGCTGACTTTAACATTATAGTTATTGATTTACAGGATTGCTTCTTTACTATACCTTTAAGCCCTGAAGATTGTAAGAGATTTGCATTTAGCTTGCCCTCAGAGAATTTAAAACAACCTTTTCAAAGATTTCAATGGAAAGTCCTGCCACAAGGTATTAAAAATAGTCCTACTTTATGTCAAAAATACGTTGATGCTGCTTTGCAAGGTATTAGAAGCCAACATCCTAATCTTTATTTAATTCATTATATGGATGATATTTTACTGGCTCATGAAGATTGTGTTCTTTTACACAATATTCTTAATGAAACTGTTATTGCTTAAATAATAGTGGTTTACAAATTTCCCCCGAAAAAATTCAAACTAATCCACCTTTTACATATCTTGGCCGTGTTTTAAACACACAAACAGTGAGTCATCAGCCTTTGTGATTACGCACAGATCATTTGGTAACGTTGAATGACTTTCAAAAATTGCTGGGGGATATTAATTGGATTAGACCATCTCTACAAGTCACAACAGCTGACTTAAAACCTCTATTTGATATATTGCAAGGAGATTCTTCTCTAAACTCTAAAAGAGCCTTGACACCAGAGGCTAATAAAGCTTTAATTCTTGTAGAACAAGCTATTGAGTCCCAAAAGGTTAAAAGACTAAATTATCATTTGCCTTGGGATTTAATTATCTTAGTTACTGCCCACGCTCCTATAGGGTGCTTGTGGCAGGAAGGGCCAATGGAATGGCTCCATTTGCCAGTAACATCTAAAAAAATACTGGCTTCTTATCCTTGTTTAGTAGCTTTACTAATAACCAAGGGGAGGCAAAGAAGTGTTGAATTGTTTGGACAAGATGTGCATAATGTTATTGTTCCTTATGATAAGTTTCAATTTCAGACCTTACTCCAAACTAGTGACAATTGGCAAGTAGCGCTAACTGATTAGAGGACAAATTTTGTTTCATCTACCTAAAAGTCCACTGTTACAGTTTGTAAAACAGAATCCTATAATTTTTCCTCGCATTTGTTCCTTGACTCCCCTCGAAGGGGCAGCTTTGGTTTTTACTGATGGATCTTCAAACGGGAAAGCTGTAACAATCATTAATAATGAGTCTCACGTGCTGGAAACCTCAGAAACTTTGGCACAAAAAACAGAATTATGAGCAGTATTGTTTGCTTTTACAACTTTAAAAAATTCTAAATTTAATTTGTATACTGACTCGTGTTACGTGAAAGGGCTGTTTCCTCATATTGAAACAGCTACAATTCCTGTTAATAAAACTACACTTTTTTTTATTCTTCTCAAATGTCCTAATCTTTGTCACTTGTCTTAATTGGTGGATTACTGGAGGCATTCCGAATGAATCGATCGGGAATCCAAATAGGAGTTGATTCATTCTGTAGGAATATGCAAGCATAGTCCCTTCCACTGGTCAATAATATATCAGGCCCTCTCCATTGGCCTGTAAGAAGATTCTTTCATTTACCATAGGTTTGACATTTCCTTCTGGGTTTATTAATCCAGTTACAACAGCTAATCCATAATCGGAAGGAACAGTTTTTTGTAGGCCATATTAGATCCCATTCTGGCCTACTGGGACCTTTACACCAAGGTAATCAAATGGCTGATAATTTAACTAAACCTACTATTTGTATTGCAGTGGAAGTTGAAGCAGTCACTAAAGCTCAATCTTCTCACCAAACTCATCATCAAAATGCTGCTGCCTTACGTTATCTGTTCCATTTACCCAGGGTAACAGCTAAACAAATCGTTAAGAATTGTTCGGCTTGTCTCACTTTTGTTCCAGCTCCAGGAGGAGTCAACTCTCAAGGACTGAGATCTAATGTGCTATGGCAAATGAATATAACTCAGTTACATACATTTTCTCATGTTATTTTAGCTTCAGCAAGAACTGGAGAAGCTTATAAGGATGTGGTGCAACATTCATTTTTTTGTTTTTCCCAGCTATAAAAGCCAAAACAGCTTAAAACAGACAATGGACCTGCTTATACATCTAAATCTTTTCAACGATTTTGTTCCCAATTTAACATTTCTCATTCTACTGGCATTCCTTATAACCCACAGGGCCAAGCCATAGTTGAAAGAGACCATCAAATTTTTAAAAATCAAATAATTAAATTATAAGAGGGGGAGTTTAAGTATAGCTCTCCCCATCATATTTTGAATCATGCTTTATTTGTGATAAATCATTTAAATTTGGATTCTACGGGCAATTCAGCTATGACCAGGCACTGGAACCCAGAAGGAAATGTCAAACCTATGGTAAATGAAAGAATCTTCTTACAGGCCAATGGAGAGGGCCTGATATATTATTGACCAGTGGAAGGGACTATGCTTGCATATTCCTACAGAATGAATCAACTCCTATTTGGATTCCCGATCGATTCATTCGGAATGCCTCCAGTAATCCACCAATTAAGACAAGTGACAAAGATTAGGACATTTGAGAAGAATAAAGGACGAACAGCTGTTCCTGTCACTAACCAACAGAAGGAGCTGTTCTTTCTACTATAGGAGGCTTTGTCATGGGTAGAGCAGGATCTGCAACATCAGCATCGTTACACCAACAGAGAGACCATAATGCGCCAGATGAGAGACCTCTCCTTACGGAATGAAAATTCACAGTTTAGATTGTCTCGAATAAGACGAGTCACACTCAGACAAAGCATTTCTAGCATTTGTCGTTTTCAACTACCAATCTGGGAACAAATATGGCCAAAAAGGCAGGGGGATATGGTAATATCGCAACAAACTACCATCAGGCCGGTAATTATGTTTTTAGCTATGATTGCTCTTGTAATAAGTCAAATAGCTCCAGCCTCTGCAGTTGTGGCTAATAAGACCTACTGGGCTTATATGCCTAACCCTCCAACATTTCAACCTGTCACTAGGGATAATGAGGTTATTAATGTATTTTCTGATTCCTCTCAATTGATGGGAGGACCTACTTTATACTTAAACAAAACACCTTATTAATAATAATTTTTCTTATGAAGGACATTCTTGTTTACCTCCCATTTGTTTTTATGATAATTCAGTTCTCAAAAATTAGAGAGCCTCTTGTTTAATGTGCCCCTTAAAGTCTTTAATCACTAATAGTCCAACCCAAAGTAATAAAGGATATTGGTGGATTGAAATGCTGATGCCTGGAGGAGCTGATCCCAGTATAGCCACAAGAATTTCACCACCATTTAATATACCCATCTGCTGACTGGATACTCACTCAGTGAGATGTTGGGTATCCAAAGTGGAGAAAGTGTGTTTATGAATCTAAAGTGGACTCTCCCATATCTGTCGAAAAACTATATATTAGTGACTGGGGTCTAAATTTACGACCCTACTTAACTACTTCCACTCAACCTCCTGCTAGGTGGCATATTAATGGATGGGTACCCCTGATATTATCAACTACTATTGGGAATAAACAAATTGTTCTACCTTACTTGTGGAGGGCCGTAGCTGCCCTAAAATCTATTGTTTTAAAACAACCACATGGGGGAATTTATACTTACAAAATAAGAGCTTGCTTACAATTCCCTTATGTTTTTCTTGTATGGAATGAATATCACACTGTAAGAATTGATCACCACAATAATGTGTATCCTATATCTTGTCAAAATTGTATTCTCACAAATTGTTTAACTGATGCTAATTATCAAGGTTTTTTTATTCTTAAATGACCTCCATACTTAATGGTTCCAGTACAATTGTCAACTCACTGGTATGATGAATATAGTTTACAGACACTGTATGAGGTCAGTTCCCTTTTGGAAAGACAGAAAAGATTTTTAACCACTTTAATTTTAGGAATTATAACATTAATAGTTATTGCTACTTCAATAATAGTTTCAGCTGTAGCTCTATCTAAGGAAATTTATGCAGCTACCTTTGCTGATCAGTTACCTAAGAATGTTTCTATTGCATTAGCTACTCAGGAGATTATAGATCAAAAGTTAGAAAATAAAGTTAATGCTTTAGAGAGGCAGTTTTGGCAGTAGGACAAAAAATTGTGACCTTAAAAATAAAATTGGCTCTCCGATGTCATTCTGAATTTAAATGGATTTGCCTCACTCCTTTGGAGGTAAATAAGTCTGTTCATACTTGGGACAAAGTGAAAAATCATATTCTTGGAATTTGGAATCACTCAGACCTGAGCATAGACTTAATCAAA
Organism: Carlito syrichta; assembly: GCF_000164805.1. Classification (NCBI taxonomy): domain Eukaryota; kingdom Metazoa; phylum Chordata; class Mammalia; order Primates; family Tarsiidae; genus Carlito; species Carlito syrichta. Next base: position 102,833 of record NW_007249973.1, on the reverse strand, counting down.
TTACATCAACAAATTCAGGACATGACAGTTGCTGAAAAGCAATCTCGGTCCACTGAATTGGCGACTTCTATATTTAATAGTTTTTCATCATTTGTTAACAAAAAATCATTGATGTCTATACTTATCAATGTGGGCATTTGCGGAGCAGTGATTCTCTTGTTGCTGTGTTTACTCCCAATCATCTTCAGAGTACTAAAGAAGAGTATATCTCAGCTCAATACAGAGTTTCATGGTTTTGTGCTAAAAAATAAAAAAGGGGGAGATGTTGGGAGCCGGCCACGGAGGCCCACTGAGCATTAGGGATCAGGGGGACCGTTGACCTCGAGACCACGAGAAATGTATCCGGGAGCTGTTGACCCCATTGCCTCTCCCTTTTCTTGGCAATAAAACCTCATGTTGGCTCAAGCATGAAAACTCCAGACAGGGACGAACACAAGCTAACATTAGAAACTCATTGTTCCCATTTCCCTTTGTCTATGGTTTTGACCTTTGTCTGGTACAAGCCAGGACCACATCAAAGAGCTCAGGAACTGAGAGCCTAGCATGACCTTTTGATAGAGCAATAATATGTAAAACTGGTTTTAGTTATTTTAAGTTTCATTGATTATGTTAGGGTAAAGCAAAGGAATAGATAAACTGTTTATCAGTAGGAAAGATATTCAAAAGTAAACTAAGTAGGATAAAATAAAATATAGATTACAATTGATAGAATGGCATAATATTTATAGAAACTGTAATAATACTTTTAAGGGATATTAGTCTAGCATAGGAACTGGATAGACAATTTGGGTTTGTTCTCTACCTTGCTTGAAGAAATATCTGGTGGGTAGGAGACGCCCCCATGCACCTGAATTGTCTGTGTATGTGGGAGACATCTGAATCTGAACGAGCAAAATCTGTAGATAAAAATCCTCTATACTTTTCAATAAACGGCTTCTGTCACTTGAACAGTAGTCCAGTCCTATTTCTTTCTCCCCCTTCTTTCTAATTCTCTTTACAGGCGTGAAATCTGTCTCACCTCCAGGAACTCTAGACCCTGCAGGAACTGGACTCCAGCACCAGATAAAATAGCTAATGTGGCCAGGTATGATGGCTCACACCTGTAATCCCAGCTACTTAGGAGGCTGAGGCAGGAGGATTGCTTGAGGCCAGAAGTTAGAATCCAGCCTTAGCAGCATAGTCAGAACCCCTGCCTCTAAAAAAACAATCTCTAAAATAGTTAATATGACCCAGTATAAGTTAAAACAAGGCCTTCAAGTATTAAAACTTCTTATATAAAACCTAATCCACAAAGGGGAAGTTGTGCATGCACTGGGGGAAAGAGCATATGGAAAGTCTGTACTTTCCACTCAATTTTGCTATGAAGATAAACTGCTCTAAAAAGTAAATTCTATTAAAAAGAATAAATGAATTGTACCCCACAATTTTAAAATAAAATTTTTTTAATTAAAAGAATAAATGATGCACATGTTATTCTCAGCCCCTTCACCATGTGATGTCCTGTGCCACCTTGGGAGGAAAGGTACAGAGTAAGAGAGTCTCCACTATCAAGAAAGCTCACCAGATATGGTCTCTCACCCTTGGACTTTTCAACATCCATAACTGTAGGAAATAAATTCTTTTTTAAAATAAAATAATAAAACAATAATAACAATAATAATAATTGGGCTGGGCACGCAGTGGCTTATACCTGTAATTCTAGCATTTTGGGAGGCTGAGGCAGGAGGATTTCTTGAGCCCAGGAGTTTGAGACTGGCCTAGGCAACATAGCAAGACTTCATCTCTACAAAAAATCAAAAAAGTTAGCCAGGTGTGCTGGCACACACCTTAGTCCCAGCTACTTGGGAGGCTGGAGAGGGAGGATCACCTGAGCCCGGTATGTTGAGGCTACAGTGAGCCATGTTGTGCAACTGCACTCCAACGTGAGCAACAAAGTGAGACTTTGACTTAAAAATAAATAAATAAATACTAATATTTTTCTTTTTTCTTTTTTTTTTTTTTTGAGTTGGAGTCTCACTCTGTCACCCAGACTGGAGTGCAGTGGCCACTCCCGGCCACCGCAGCCTCGACCTGCTGGGCTCCGGCGATCCTTCTGCCTCAGCCTTCCAAATAGCTGGAATTACAGGCATGCACTACCATGCCCAACTGAATAAATACTAATAATAGGTTAACATTCTTCAGATCTTGCAAGGGTAACATTTCCTTGCCCCTGAACTTTTCATCATCCATGCTCTGATTTTTTTTCCCCCTCGATACACTAAAGAATTCGATAACTAACAGAGGTGAAAGAGAGGGAGAAGGAAAAGTAGGAGGGTAAATCAGGTTAAAGAGTATACAAGGCTGGGCGCAGTGACTCAGTCTATAATCCCAGTATTTTGGGAGGCCGAGGCAAGAGGACTGCCTGAGCCCAGAGGTTTGAGACCAGTCTGGGCAACTTGGTGAGACCTTGTCTCTACAATAAATCACAAAAATTAGCTGGGCATGGTGGGCATGTGTCTGTAGTTCCAGTTACTTGGAATGCTGAGTTAGAAGGAGCACCTAAGCCCAGCAGGTCGAGGCTGCAGTAGCCGTGAGTATGCCACTGCACTCCAGTCTGGGTGACACAATAAGACTCTAACCCAAAAATAAAAAAAAATAAAGAGTATACAGCCTCTTTCTCTTTTTTTTTTTTGTATCTTTTATGCAAGTTTAAGATTACATCAAAATGAAAAGTTAGAAATGTCAATCCATTCATTTCTGCACTTAACCTGAAAAAGAAAATCACATAAATATTTCAATACAGGCTTAAAATTAATTTAATATTATTTGATCTCATCATGAAGAAAATGGCAAAAAAGAGATGTCATCTAAAAGTAAATCACATAGCTGGGCTCGGTGGCTCAGCCTGTAATCCCATGCCTTTGGGAGGCTGAGGTGAGTGGATTGCCTGAGCCCGCGGGTTTGAGACCCACCTGGGCAACAAGACCTCATCTCTACAATAAATCAAAAAATCACCCTGAAGACCTCAAATCACTCTATAAAAAAGATACCTGCACACGTATGTTTATCGCAGTGTTGTTCACAATAGCAAGAACCTGGAAACAACCATGCTGCCCATCAAAAGAGGACTGGATTTAAAAAATGTGGTACATATACATGATGGAATACTACGCAGCCATAAAAAAAAACAAAATCATGAATTTCGCAGCAACCTGGATGGAACTAGAGTCTATAATACTGGGTGACCTCTCACAGAAACAAAGATCCGAGTATCACTCATATAATGGACCTTGAACATCCAATATAATACTATAAGAAAATGACTGATGGTACTGGGAAACTATGGGGTGGGGAGGAGGATGGGATTAACAGTCGCAAATATCTGTCTGGGGATGGGAAAACACCTCTTATCAACAGGGTGCCTGAATGAAACGTAATTGTACACCTAACACTTAACTGTACCCCACAAAATCATAATAAAAAATATTGATTAAAATAAAAAAAAAAAAAATCAGCCGGGCGTGGTAGCGTATGCCTGTAATTCCGGCTACTCGGAAGACTGAGGCGGAAGGATCGCCGGAGCCCAGCAGGTTGAGGCTGCAGTGGCCGGGAGCGGCCACTGCACTTCAGTCTGGGCGACAGAGTGAGATTCCAACTCAAAAAAATAAAAAAATAAAAGTAAATCACAGCAACAAAAACCTATATCCATATCCTACCCATTCTTTCAAAATTAAATCATTTTCCTTTTTTATTGTTGTTTGTTTGTTTCTTAGAGATGGTCTTGCTAAATTGCCCGGGCTTGTCTCGAACTCCTGGCCTCAAGTGATCCTCCCACCTCAGCCTCCCAAAATGCTGGGATTACAGGTGAGCCATTGCACCCAGCCGAAAATATTTTCCTTTTAAGGAGAGATGAAAAGCAATTTGCATTCTCTCCACTCTATACATGATTATCCTGTAGTCATAGTTGTATCTATTGCAATAATGCAGGACAATAAGTGAACATCTAAATATTTAAAAGGAAGAATCGAACCTGCCCCCTCACCTCTTTAAAAATATTTGCTTAAATATTATCTTCCCAATGAGTTATAATATGAATATCTGATTTCATGTTGCAGCCTTTCCTTCCCCTAAACTTTTCATCATCCATGCTCTGATCTGTTTTTTTCCTCTGCTATACTAAAGAATGTAATAACCTAGTTTTATTTAATGAGGTATATTTTCCTCCACAAGGGAGATTCCAAGTTAGGTTCCATGTTTTGTGCACTGGTGGCATGGTGTAGCTACCAAAGTGTCCAACCAACCCAAGAAACCCCAACACATGTCCTGGAGAACATTTAACAAGTATGCGATCATAGATTCCTGTTCATTTGAACCACCCAGTTATTCTTCCTATCTCACTTACTACTACTCACTTACTAATTGTCTTTCAATTGCAGTACCCTCAGTGAACTCAAGCGTGGAAAGGAATTATATTTTGAGTCAAACTTCAAAAGGATTAATAACCCTAAATAATGAGGTGCTCAGTTTTATTCCCTCACTTATTAGATCCCTCACTTATTAGTGTTTTCTGGGATGCTTACTTAGCATTTGAGTTTTTAAAAAATTGTCACACAGATAAATTATTCCCCAGCTAACACAGATAAGTTATTCCCCAGCTGTTGATAGAAAACTTTATCATCCAATATTAATTGCTTTCAGTAATTCATACACGCACAAATATTTTTCAAAGATAATCTCAACTCCCTATCCACATATTGTCACTGAAACTACAGGTGAAATGATAATCACTTCCCAGCAAGATTACATCATGGAATCCCAAACCTTTATCTCAGATTCAGATGCCCCCTTCATACACCTGCCCAGATGCTGTCCCAGCACCCACTGTCCTAATTGCAAATGTCATTGAGTAAGTGTCTATTTTTTTCATAAATGCCAGATTACAGGGAAATTATATCACAGAAAATCTAGTAAAATACCAAACACACATATGTGTTATATATATTTTCTGGAATTGAGCACAAACATATTTTGTATACCATAAGAAATGGTGTTTTCTGAGAACATCTGATGTATACCAATTCCTGTACCCACCTATTCAGGGATGTCTGACATCGGTCTCCTCATAGTTACAGCCTCTGGAAATCTTTCATTGTCACTGACGACAGATGCTGAACCTCACAGCATTCACTCTAGAGGCTTCACGCTGCAGAGATGTGCCCAGCACTGAGATAATGATGCTGAGCTCCCAGCTCTGAGTAGTTGCCTGATATCTAAGTGACAGTTGCTCATATGCACATTTAGTTTTGTTATATTTTGTGGTGGGCATGTTGCATTAAGTAGTATTTGAAATGATATAGCTCTAAAATTGTCTATCATCTGGCCAGGTGCAGTGGCTCATTTCTGTAATCCCAGCACTTTGGAAGGCCAAGGCAAGAAGACTGCTTGAGTCCAGGAGTTTGAGGCAGCAGTGAATTGTGATCACACCACTGAACTCCAGCCTGTTCTGGGTGACAGGAAAAGACCCTGTCTCTATTTTAAAAAGAAAAAAAGGCCAGCCTCGATGGCTCAGCCTGTAATCCCAGAACTTTGGGAGGCTGAGGTGAGTGGATTGCCTAAGTCCACGTGTTTGAAACCAGCCCGGGCAATGTGGTGAGACCTTATCTCTGCAATAAATAAAAAATTAGCCAGGTGTGGTAGTGCACACCTGTAGTTCCGGCTACTCAGAAGGCTGAGGTGGAAGGATCGCCGGAGCCCAGCAGGTCAACACCAGGTTGGCTGTGAACATGCCACTGCTCTCCAGCCTGGACAATGGAGTGAGACGCCCAACTCAAAAAAAAGTTACAGATTTACAGGCTCCTGATGTGGGTTCTCTAGCTTAAGAAAATTGTATTTACTCCCATACCACATGTTCTTTTCTAATTTTTTAAAATTCATTTTACTATGTTGCTTCCAAATGATTCCTGAATCTTTCTCTTTCTCCTTCTATTAGTTGACTTATCTGTTCCAATTCTATTACCTATTTTTCATTCTATTAATTATGCCCTAAATCTCACTTTTCAGAATTCATGGCATTTTAAAATTATAAAATGTTAAGTTTGAATCTAAAAACTGTAAATTTAACTGTGAAATTCTCAAGAAATCAATGTATCTTTATGTAACTATAAGGCAGATATTCACTCTGACATTCACCCATTCTTCCATTTTCTTACCCAGAGAGTTAACACTACTTCATTTGGTGAGGATCCTTTATACTCATTCCTAAGTGCTTCCTTAATTCACAACTACTTGGTTTATTGCTGCATTATTTTATCTTCTCCCTTCTCCTGTGAAATGTACTAATCAGTGTCTCTGGGTTGTGAATGATCATGTTTAGTAAAACATTAATATTCTCCCACTACCCACCCCAGGGGTTTCTTATCACAAGTATAGCAGCATGACCAAAAATGATGTGTCTCAACCACACTTACATACAAATAGTTCTCTTTATATTAATTATGAAAATATGATTACAATATTTTTACAAAGGGTTTAATTGACTCAGTATTAAATTGCACATTTTTCTGAAAAACAAGATTAGAAAAGATATCATAAAATTTTATGTATTTGTCACTTTAAATGGTTTTCAAAAACTACACATTTGCAGGTGTTATATTTTTTCATTAGTCAGTCAAGTGTGGTCACCAGAGAGGACATAGAAGAGGCACAATTTAAAAAAAAATTTTAGGGATGGGGTCTCCTTATGTTGTCCAGGCTGGACTCCAGCTGAGTTCCAGTGATACTGCCACCTCAGCCACCAGAGTAGCTGAGACTATAGGCAAGAACGATCATGCCCAGCATCCTTTAAAATCTACTGATTTATTTTTAATAGTGGTGGGGTCTTGCTGTGTTGCCCAGGCAGGAGTGCATTGGCTACTCACAGGAGCAATCATAGCTCACTACAGTCGCAAACTCCTGTGCTTCAGTGATCCTCCTTCCTCAGCCTCCCAAGTAGATGGGACTACAGGCATAGAGGGACAACTTCATTATACCCACAGGTATTAGAATGACATAGCACATGATACAAGGGGACCACATGGGGTAAGCATCCAAAAGAGGGAGCTCAACAAAGGTGGGGAAGAGAAGGAGGGAGAGAGAGAGAGAGAGAGAGAGAGAGAGAGAGAGAGAGAGAGAGAGAGAGAAAGGAAGAAGAAGAGTAAGAGCAAATGCTTTTACTGGAATGAGGGTGGAGGACAGGAGTCAAAGGCACAAAATTTTACTGGTGCATTTGAATGTTACTGAGTCACAGTCATGGGAGGTAAGAAGGAAAACTTGTGGCAGGAACCAGACTTAACACACTAGTGCACCTGGTTGTCTGGGTAGGTGACCAGCCTGTGTGTGGGGGTGTTGAGGCAACAAGAAAATAATAGTTTCAAATTTTACAATAAAACAGGATAATTTTTAAAACTTCAAATAGTACATGATTTTTGACTAATTGTTGTTTTCTACATGAGATTATGCAACGTTTCCATATGAGAAAACTGACCCTAAAATAAAATGTCAACAAGAGATTCAGTGTCAGCCTCAATTTAATATATCTTTCTTTCTTTCTCTCTTTCTCTCTCTCACTTTCTTTCAAGGTGAAGTCTTGCTCTGTTGCCTAGGCTGGTGTTGAACTCCTGAGCTCAAGCAGTCCTTTCACCTTGGCCTTCTCAAATCCTGAAATTACAAGCATGAGCCACCACACCCAGTCATCATAATTTGACTTTTTCTTGGTTTTATAATGTATGATTTTTTCTTCTAAGAATTGCCTTTTCATATACATTGCCAAACAAAGCACCAAGATTATTATAATCTCCTCTTTTATGCTCTAAGTATTTAAGTGTTTTCTTTGGGTTTTATTTTTCATATATTTTATAAATCGTTCAGTTAAAATAGTATAAAATAAAATGTTTAAATTTTAATAAATACAAATATGCCAAAAATATTTTCAGGCCTTAAGTTTGATACATGTTTAGTAACACTTTGCTCAGGCGAAAACATGAAAAATACACTACAATATTTTTTTCAAACAGATTTGACATTCTTGATGTTTATATCAAGTATTTGTTTGTTTTCTAGGGTTGAAGTACACCCTTAAAGTCTTAAGTAAATCTCTACATATTTTAATACCAAATATTAAGTAAGCCATTTATCTCAACTAATTAATCATTCACTTTTATCATATAAATGCTCCTATAAACTTCTCATATCTTCAAGCTCCTTGTTCCATTTCACTTTTGTTTTTTCAGTAGCAAACTGTAGTTATTATTATACTTTATACATGGTATTGGTGTACTTTATACATATACTTTAATCATTTTTTTGAATCAGGGTCTCACTCTGTTGCCCAGGCTGGATAGCAGTGGTACAGTTATGGCTAACTACAGCCTTGAACTCCTGGGCTCAGGTGATCCTCCTGCCTCAGGTTTCTGAGTAGCTGGGATTACAGGGATGCCACTCAGCCAATTTTCTGATTTTTTTTTTTTTTTTTGGTTGCGATAAGGTCTCACTATATTTCCTAGACTGGTCTGGAACTCCTGGGCTCAAGCTATTTTCCCGCCTTGGCCTCCTAAAGTGCTGGGATTACAGGCATGAGCCACTGTGCCCGGCCTATACATCCACTCTATACAGTTCTTTCCATTAAACTGATTTTTTTCAAAAATGTATGTACTTTTGAGATTGAGGAACTTTGGAAATGTTAAAACATCTTCACTGGAATGTTATTTAATAACATACTTAGTGTGCCTTCAATTAGTAACATTCAAAAAATTTCCTACTGATAAGTTTTATTATTATTTAAAATTAATCCTATCGTGTCAATATCATCTTTAGTTTTCATTCAATGTTTCTTTCTTATTATTTAACTTTAATGTTATTTCCCAAAGTTTCACTTGTCTTTCACTAATGTATTTTCACTTACACATTTAAGCAGACTATTGCCTACATAAAGGGGAAAAATTGACTACATTGATTTGTAACTTCTAAATTATATTATTGATTATAATAACATTTCTTGTGTTTCTAGAGTGTTTCTCAAGTGTATTTCAGTACTCAATCATAAGAATTGAAGTACATCTTCACCTACCCTGTTGAAATGACCATGCCAAGAAGCTGGTGACTCAACAAGCTGCTGTCCCACATGGTAATTTTGTTCCTTCCCAGTATGAAAACATCCTTATACTTCATCCAATACCAAACATCAGCACATCTGGAAGAAGAAATTGTTCTCATGAGGAAGTCTTTCATAAAATGTTGTTGAATTTATTTTATTATTTTATTTTGTTTCTCTATCTTTTCCAAGGATAGAAAATGTTTTTTTATGTGACACCCACAGACCAATTTGTGTGTGTGTGTGTGTGTGTGTGTGTGTGTGTGTGTGTGTGTGTGTGGGTTGGT
>NW_007249973.1:78886-93420 GCF_000164805.1 Carlito syrichta | reverse complement strand
TTTTTTTTTTTTTCTTTTTTCTGTTGTTGCTGCTGTTGCTGTTGTTTGAGTCAGGGTCTTATTCTGTCACCCAGACTGGAGTGCAGTGGCATGATCATGGCTCACTGCAATCTCAACCTCCTGGGCTCAGGTAATCCCCCCGCCTCAGCCTCCCAAGTAGCTGGGACTACAGGTGCATGCCACCAAGCTCAGCTAATTTTTTGATGTTTTTGTAGAGACAAGGTTTTGCTACGTTGCCCAAGCTGGTCTGGAACTCCTGGGCTCAAGCAATCCTCCCATCTCGGCCTTCCAAAATGCTGGGGTTACAGGCATGAGCCACTGAGTCTGGTTTGAACAGAGATTTCTCAGTGTGAAATAAGTAAGAGAAATGGTTGTTTTCCTTTTATCAGTCTTTAGGATACTGAGTTGTTTCCTAAACATCTACCAGCATTAACTTTAGCAGTTATTTTTATATAACTTCTACCATATGCATTTGATCTAAGTGTGTCAATTCTTTGGAGTTATTATTGTACCAATATTATGGTAGTAGCTTCTTCAGGTAGAATCCTGTGATCTCTTAAAGTGAGCTTAGGATTCTGATAGTTTCTTGATTCCCTTATTCGACCAGTGGTTTCAAGAGAATCTTGAAATATTCCTGCCCCAAATCTGGAAAATGTAGTTTTTTTTTTTCCCCTTACAAGATACTTGACTTTCTTAAGTTGAGAAAGTGCATTAAGAGTCCAAAAACTAGGTGCTAGACTTATGCACTGTTTTATAATTGTTCATAATTTCTAGATATTTTTCAGTGTAAAGAGAAAGGAAATAGATATATGTTTTAAAAATTTTTTTTGAGTAAGTAGGAATTTATTAGAAGACAGAAAAGCTCCTGGCAGTGGGAGGAGACCCAAAAGAGGGTTGCCTATGTTTACATTTAAATACTATTTTAATATTGATTGTTCCTGTCAAATGGAGGTTTTAGAGTTTTATTTTAAAATCTTTAGTTTTTTAATTTATTTTTATTTTTTGAGACTGGGTCTTGTTCTATTGCCCAGGTTGGAGCGCAATGGCTCAATCATAGCTTACTGCACTCTGGAACTCCTGGGACCAAGTGATCATCCTGCCATAGCCTCCCAAGTAACTGGGACTACAAGCACGTGCTATCATGCCAAGCTTATTTATTTATTTACTTATTTATTGTAGAGACAGGGTCTTGCTGTGTTACCCAGGCTTATCTCAAACTCCTGACTTTAAGAGATCCTCCTGTCTCAGCCTCCCAAAGTACTAGGATTACAGGCATCAGCCATCACGCCCGGCCTAGTTTTATATTTTCATTGACTTTCTCTTATATAGAAAACCTTATTGTCCATTTATAGTGATATATTTGTTTCTAAAATGGCATCCAAATACTTTTAGTAAAATATAGAGACAAAGTTCAATATTTATTTGCAGTTAGTTTTGCCTTAATATATCACTCTAGAGATATACAGTCAAGATTTTGTCAAGATTTTATTAATATACCCCTCTAGAGATATACAGTCAAGATTTTGTCAATTTTTTCAATTCACATGAAATATTTCATTTTCTTTTTTTTTGTTTCTTACCTTTTTCTTGTTTTCTTTTCTTTCTTTCTTTCTTTTTTTTTTTTGAGTCAAAGTCTTACTCTTTCACCTAGGTTGTAGTGGCAGGATCACAGTTACCACAGCCTTGACCTGCTGGTTCTTTCTGCCTCAGATCTCCAAGTAGCTAGAACTACAGGTATGTACCACCATGCCTGGTTAATTTTTTAATTTTTGTATAGACAAGGCCTCACCAAGTTGCCCAGGCTGGTTTCAAACCCTCGGGCTCAGGCAATCCTCTCGCCTCTGCTTCTCAAAGTGCTAGGATTACCCAGCTGGCCACCATGCCAGAAAGTATTCATTTTCATAGAGGCCACCAATGGGATATTCACTTATTCAATCATTTTCTAACCTTTTTAAAAAGATGTGGGGTACAGTTCAGGATTAGGTCATTGTGTAGGTAAAGTTTGGGCCTCACTTTGGTCCCCACTTCACCTGGTTTGAGATCAGGTACCATTATCGATGAATTGTGCCTGCCCCTGCCCCCTGCCTCCCCTGGCAGTTTCCCTCATTTTTTAATCTTTAAATTTCATTTTGAAAGCACATAATTTGGTTTAATACTATTTAATAGTTGCATGAAATATTTACATTTGTAAAAAAAGAAACCCACTATAACACGATTTTTTCCTAAAAATCTAGCTTAAGTTCTGTCTCACACTATATATATCCTGTGCTTATATTTTTATTCCTCAACATAGTTGCAAAATTTTAGCATATTCTAATTACAGTTCTTTACCTGGTTTTTAATTTCAGACTGTATACAGTTGGTAACTGCAGGTCATAATGTAGAAAGCCTTCTAATTCCATTACAAGTATGGAAAGCTACATTGTACAGATGGACCATAACACATTCACCTGCTTCCTGTAGATAGACATTTTTGTTTGTTTGTGACAGGGTCTCACTCTGTCACCCAGGCTAGAGTGCGGTGGCGTAACTCTACTCACCTCAGCCTCGACTTTGTGGGCTCAAGAGATCCTTCTGCTTCAACCTCTTGAGTGGCTAGGACTACGGGCGCACACCACCATGCCCAGTTAATTTTTGTATTTCCTGTAGAGACAAAGTCTCACTGTGTTGGCCAAGCTGGTCTGGAACTCCTGGGCTAAAGCAATACTCTCTTGCCTCAGCCTCCCAAAGTGCTGGGATTACAGGCATGAGCCACCACTCCCAGCCAGATAGCCATTTAAACTGTTTCCTAGTAGAGACTTCATGAATAGTCTCCACACCCATAAGCACACATACTTACAGCCATCTAAACTGAAAAAAAATGTGTTACTGGAGGTTAGTGGGCATGGTAATGGCAACATATTTATTTTTCTTCACTGAACTAACCATTCTTCTGGCTCCAATTAAAATCAATGTCTGACAGATGTGATGGCTCCTACCAAGTTGCAAATGGAGATTATCTTCTTCACTCAGGTGGGAGTGGGAATCCTTGGAAACTCCTTTCTCCTTTGTCTTTATAACTTCACTGGATGTAAGGTGAGATCCACAGACCTGATTCTCAGCCAACTGGCCTTTGCCAATATTTTTGTGTTTTTCTCTAAAGGGATCCCTCAGACAATGACAGCTTTTGGACTGAACTATTTCCTGGATGAGGCTGGATGTAAACCTCTCTTCTATTTTCACAGAGTGGCCAGAGGGGTTTCTGTCAGCACGACCTGTCTCCTCAGTGGCTTCCAGGCCATAAAGCTTTGCCCAATTTCTCTAGGTGGATGGAACTCAGAATAAGATCCCCAAAGTTAATTGGCTTCTGTTGCTTGCTTTGCTGGATCCTGTAACCGTTTGCAAATATTTTTATTCCTATGAGAGTGATTGGTCCAATAAACAGCAAAAATTTAAGTGTGAAAATAAATTATGGATATTGTTCTTCGCTCACACCAGATGGATATATAAAGTTTCTAGTTGTATTCATATTCTCCACGATTGACTTTTTGTGTTTGGGACTTATGGTCTGGGCCAGTGGCTCCATGGTTCTTTTCCTGCACAGGCACAAGCAGCGAGTCCAATACATTCACAGCAGTAGCCATTCTCTCAGAACTTCCTATGAGGCCAGAGCCACACACACCATTTTGATATTTGTGAGCTCATTTTTTTCCTTTTACTCACTCTCTTCTCTTTTGCATGTTTGGATGACTCTACTTGCTATCCCAGGCCAGTGGCTAGTGGACGCGTCTATGATTTTGTCTTCATGTTTCCCAACATTCAGCCCCTTTGTGCTCATCTGTAGTGATAATCGTTTCTCTGAGTTTTGTTTGGCCTGCTAGACAAGGAAACAACTTTTTCCTAGTTTGATGGTAACCATATGGTTCTATTCCCTACAGATCATTCCCTCCATCGTCTGTTAATATTTATGGAATAGAAATCATAAGTCCTATAAGAGATGTAACATGAACATTGTATATGCACTTACACAAAGAGTACTCAAATCATCTTAGCTTTAATTTTAAAAAGTTCATGACATTTTGAAACAGTACAATAGGAGAAACGTTTTGAGTTTGGTGATTTGGAGAAAATTCCTTTCCTTGGATATTTCTGCCATATTATTAATTTTCAAATGTACAATTCAATGTAATCCACTCCTACTGTTTTTGATATTACCTTTAAATAAATTTACATTGTTGTACATCTACCACTTCTATTTTCAAAACTTTTTTTATCAGCGCAAACATAAACTGTGTATATATTAAGCAATAACTCCCTCTTCCTCCCTCCTTCTAGTTCCTGGTAACTTCTCATCTGCTTTCTGTCACTATGTTCAGCTATTCCAGATATTCCACAAAAGTGGAATCATAAATTTATCATTTTGTATCTGGCAGTTATGTTACATAGTTTTATTTTCTTAATGACTGTCAAGTAGAGTGGTATGTTGCATAGTTTTCAATGTTCATCCTTGTGGCCTATATCAGAATTTTATTCTTTTTATGGCTTATTACAATTCCATTGAATGACTCCATCACATTTAAAAAAATCTATTAATCTGTTGATGGACACTTGGGTTATTTCCACCTTTTTGGTATTTCAAATAATGCTGGGGCAACCCCCTCGGGTCTCCTCCCACTGTGGGAGCTTTTCTGTCCCCTCAATAAATCCTGCTTTCTCACACACACACAAAACAAATAATATTGCTATGAACATTGATGTACAAGTAGCTGATGGAGTCCCTGCTTTCAGTTCTTGGAGTATATACCCAGGGGTGAAATTGTGGCATCAGACAGCACTTCCATACTTAACTTTTTGAGGAAGTGCTAAACTGTTTTCCACAGGAGCTGCACCTTTTGACATTTCCACCATTATGTATGAGGGTCTCAAATTATCTGTAATCTTGTTAATTTCTAGTTTTTGTTTTAATAGACGTCCTGGTAGATGTGGAATGGTATATCATTGTGATTTTGGTTTGAGTATCCCTAATGATTAATTATGTTGACATTTTAAGTAATCCACTCCTACTGTTTTTGATGTTCCCTTCCCTCATTTACTTTCTCCTCTCCTCACCTCCCATCAATTTACAAACATGCACTGACACCGACACTCTCAAAAGGAAAGCTCTCTTGCCTCTGCCATCTTCTTAAAACTCCTTTGCATTTCCCTACTTTTCCAGGCTTTTCTTTTTCTTTCTTTTCTTTTTTCTTTCTTTCTTTCTTTTCTTTTTCCTTTTTTGAGTTGGAGTCTCACTCCATTGCGCAGGCTGGAGAGCAGTAGTGCAGCGGCACACTCACAGTCATTCTAGCGTCGACTTGCTAGGCTCCAGCGATCTTTCTATCTCAGTTTTCCAAGTAGCCAGAACTACAGGTGTGCACTACCACTCCCAGCTAATTCTTTATTTATTGTAGAGACAAGGTCTTGCCAAGCTGTCTGGGCTGGTCTTGAACCCGTGGGGCTCAGGCAATCCACTTGTCTCAGCCTTCCAAAGTGCTGGGATTACGGGCTGAGCCACCGAGCCCGGTCCCCAGGTTCTTCTTACCCACTCACTGTCACTCCCAGTCAGGCTTGCAGCCACATGTAAAATTCCTTCCCCCATAGTCAGGGAAAGTAATTGAAGTCAGGGAAATTCGGCTTTTTCCAGTGAGCAAATCCATAGCAAAATAAACCTCCAACAAGAAATGGACACATCCTATTCAATGTAGTGTTGGCTGGGCATGGTGGCTACTGTTTATAATCCCAGCACTCTGGGAAGCCTAGGAGGGAGGATTGCTTGAGGACAGGCTTTCAAGACCAGCCTGGGCCACATAGCAAGACCTCATCTCTACAAAAAATTTTTAAAAATAAAATAGTGTTGATATACAATGTGACTAGAGCTTGTCACTTTGGGATTTTCTTCCCCCCTTATTCAGTTCACAAAATAACATCCCTAAAAGTAAGGGTCTAGAAAAAGCTCATCGTGTTCCAAATAACACTTTCTTCCTACCTTTAAGTAGGCTTGTAGTTTCACACTACAAGGCTGTTCAAATTCGTGTGTCTGCCTGACAATGAGACAGGGAACCCTTCCCCCAAGACTAATAAGGTAAAGTCCTTCCCAAAACAGGGGCCCGCCTTAGTACAGTAAGATAAAAGCCTTCCCAGAATAATGAAAGAGTTCTTCTAGCACCACAAGAACTTTCTTGGATAATTCATATTAGAAAGGAATGTAGCCCCAATCTATAGTGTGCATGTGTAACTCTGCTGTAACCTTGAGCTGCAAAACACCCAATTAGCCTATATGTTACTAATATGTAAGTGTTATTGGGGGGACAAAAAAGCTAAAATTATATAAAAGACAATGCCCCCCTACGCTCGGGGCTCAGCCTTTGGATGTGAATCCGCTAAGCCAGTGCCAGCACAAATAAAACTGCTTCCTGGCCTCGGTATCCCAACACTCTCTGTAAAATCCTGCCACAATAGAAAGTGAAATAACCTCAAAAATCTGCATGGAGGGTGTCTGGCAGAAAACTGACCTGTGCTTCTTCAGAGTGAGTGACTCCATGACCCAGCAGAAAAAGTGTCAGGGCTGAGAACTGGCTGGAGGTTTCATGGGCTGCACAATCTAGGTGATATTAGAATCCCAACTAACAAGAGGGTAGATACCTCCCTCAACAGCCCAAGTTTTTAGTGGAGACCCCAAGAAAGACTCCAAGTGGAGCTGCAGGGTGACATAACACACATGCTGTGCTCCTTTCCTGAAAGGGCAGCACTGGAGTAGCCGATGAAGGTCCGGAAGGTCAGACTGCAGTCCCACCCTCTTATTCCACCCTCTGAACTCTCCTCCAGGGTTCGTGGACTTTCTTTTTTGATTAGCCAGTTGCCTAGAAGTTCGCCACGGCTTTGGGCTGCTTTTCAGACACTGTCTCCGTCTCCCGTAGCGACCGCGCCGGAGCCACTTTGGTTTGCCCTGTCGCGTCCTCAGCGCTGCGTCTCTCTGAAGGACTCTGGCCCGAGATAGGCGGATCGTGTGCCCGGAGTCCCGCGCGGGGAAGTTCCACGAAGGGTCTCCCCGCTCCACACTCGCAAGGGAACGTGCTGAATTCTTTTCCTCCGAAGACCAAGTCATCAGACCGGCGTGTGCCTGAGGTTGCATCTTCGAGGAGTCTGCGAGGAAGGGCGCGAACAAGGTGGGTGAAGGGGTGACGGTGTGGGAGCCTACAGACCCCACGGGCGGGCGGCGGCTCGGAGGGCCGCTGAGCGCAGAACCCGGAGGACACGCCAGGGGTGTCCGCCTTTCAGCACCTCCCCTCGGGTGGGCAGTCTCAGCCCCGGCCCCAACCCTGTGTCCCACCGCCCCTCCAAACCCAAGCCCGACGTCCACTCGCAGCCCCCAGGGCCAGGGGAGGCGCGGCCTCGATGGCACCGAGGGCTCCTCGGAGGAAGAAGCAGCCCAGACTCCCCCCTAGGAGCCGATCTCGCCCCTAGGGACTTCCCCGTTTCCCCCAACTGTTGTTAGGAGTGTTCTTGACATAAGGGTGGCCACGTCTAAAGTGATGCAGCCGGGCACGGTGGCTCACGCCTGTCATCCCAGCACTTTGGGAGGTGGAAGCGAGAGGATTGACTGAGCTCAGGGGTTCAAGACCAGCCTGGGCAACTTGGCAAGATCCCCGTCTCTACAATAAATCAAAAAATTAGCCGGGCGTGGTGGCTTACGCCAGTGGTTCCAGATATTTGGAAGGCTGAGGCGGAAAGAGCCTGAGCACAGCAGGTAGAGGCTGCCGTGGCCGTGGGCATACCACTACACTCCAGCCTGGGTGACGGAGTGAGACTCCAACTCAATCAATCGATAAATAGATGGATAGATAGATAGATAAATAGATGATAGATGAGAATGTGAGCCAAAAGCGGATGAACGCCCTGGACTGATAACTCCAGACGGAGTAGGGCGCTCGCCTGAGTCAGATGGTTGTCTATGAACCACTCCCTACACCGACTATAGAAGCAGGACGCTGGGATGCGACTGCACGACATCGGGTCAGGAGACAGCCACAGGCTCTGTGGGCGCATGCCTCGCCAGAGTGCTCCCGCGGGACAGCTGAGGTGGGGCCCATCCCGCGTGCGCTCCCTGAACTGTGGGGTTTTGACGCCTGGCGGCAGCCCGCGCCCCCTGCCTCGCGAAGTGTCGGGGCCTCTTCACCGGCGTCTGAGCGCCTGCAGGAAGAGCCATTCGGATCCTGGGGCGCCGTGGCCTCTATACCAGAACCTCAAAATGTGAGTGACCTTTTTTAGTTTTGGTATATGTGTGATGCGCACAGAAAGGCAATAAAAAGAACATAATTCATGATCTGAGCGTTATGGTCGTAATGTAGAAATAGAGGCTTTTGAGAGGTTGAATCGCTAAAATAATTTTTGAAAGTGCAGAAAGGCATTTTAAAGATTATAACATAAATTTCAGGACTAAAACTGAATTCAGTTGGTATCTACATAAGAAGAAAATTAAGTTTACGTTGCAGCTAGCTAAGAGTATACTGGAAAACGTCTGCACTTAAATGGTGGGGATGAGGGGATGTAGAGAAGGAATGGACTTCTCAATTTTGAAAACATGCAGAAAGGATAGTTCAAAGTAAAGTGCCTTATGCACCTCCAAAAGATGTCCAAATAAATTTGACTGGACTCACTGTCTTAGAGACCATATTGGCACAGGCTGGCCCAAAGAAGTCCCAACTTTATTAATGCAAACTATTCAGAACATAGACCAAGACAAGAAAAAAGACAAAGTACTAATAAAAATATGTTTTAGAAAGATCAAGATCATGTGGAGATGTCTCTAATAGAAGTGATAAATGTTGTTTTTCTGATAATGTGGCCCTGGCCAGGTCAGTCGTCAATAGGAAAACTATAATTGATTATAATTAAGGTAATGGAACTCCAATCAAACAAGGAGAAGAAAGGGAATATACAAGAGCAGAATTACAAAAGTTAAGAATAGATTATGCTGAAAATCAGACAGCAGATGTAGACTGGCTTACCATGGTTTGGGATCAAGGAGCCAATATCATTGCCCTGACACAATGAAATGCTCCAAATTTCTTCCTTAATGGAAAACCCCACGTTAAACCAAAATTTGGTTAATTTGTGTTCAATGAAATTTCAGCAGGTAAAATCCCTATGGATAACTTCATCGTGGAGGAAAAGACATACCTTATGTGGATCCTACTACTTTTATTTTTTTTTTACTGAAGGAGTATCATTTATTGAATTAAATAATATAGGCTTTCTTTTTTGTCTGTAATTGATGTACATTTGATTTTTTAAAAATCACTGTTTGCATTAGGTCACCACAAAGTAAATTTACATATAGCCATCAACAGAATAAAAACACAAGAAAGTTTCTATGTGATTCCAACAGAGATACTCTTTCTTTAATCATAAGAAATTAAATATTTTTAGAAGGTAAAACTATTAAATTTACAATGCACCAAAACGCTTTATTTTTAAGAAAAAGGTATAATTTCTCATTTTCTATTCTTGGCATAAATTTTAATTCTTTCCAGTGAAACCAAAACTTCCTGCGCCACTTTCAGTGGCATCTAAAACTTGAACTTCTATTTCTGGATTAAAAAAAAATCTGTTCACAAATGAGTTATGCAATTTGGTCACCCTTTTTGACTTCAAACTCTTCTTTGCCAAAATTAAACAGACAACACCAAAATTTCCTCTATAATCTTCATCTATGACATCAGCTCCTACATCTATAAAGTGTTTTGCAGCCAAGCCAGAATGTGGAGTACTCTTCCATAACACCCAGAAGGAAGAGGTATGTGAATGTCCATTCTCACAAAAGCTTTCTCCATAGGTGGTATTGTATAATCATAGGCACTGTACAGGTCATAGCCCGTGGCCCACTCGGACCCCCAGGCCAGGGCCGAGGCGTGCTTGGAGGGCCGGGCAAAGCGGAGCTGCATGCTGCCCTCCTTCGCAGGCCCAGGCCGCTTGCTGGGGGAAATGGGTCTCTTCAGAGCAGAGCATGGCTGAGAGAGAAGACCAGTGGAGGGAATGAGAGCGCAAGGTGAGCCCTACTACTTTTTGAAATGCCTTACAAAAGCTCTAGCTGAAGGTATCAAGGTAATTAGAAAAGTAGCCATATTAAGATTTGTATATGATGGCACTCTGAAACATACAACTCCACTAGAGGGAGAAAGGAACTTGACAGAAAAGAAGACATTCTGTTTTGTTTTGTTTTTTTAAGATGTGGATATAAGTCAGGATTGGGTACATAAGTGGTCTATATATACAGGTGAAGTTTGGACCTCCCATTGGACCTCACTTCACCTAGATTGGAATCATGCACCCTCACTGATGTTGTGTGCCCCCCTCTCGCCCTCCCCTGACAGTACATTGTTTTCCACAGATGTTGTGCTAATTTACACTCCCACCAACAGTGTAGAGCCATTTCCTTTTCCCCACATCCTCTCCAGCATCTGTTGTTTTTGCGTTATTAATAATGGCCATCCGGACTGGAGTTAGGTGGTATCTCAATGTAGTTTTGATTTGCAATCCCTTTCTTGTAGTATTATGATGGATGTTCAGGGTCCACTTATGAGTGAGAACATGTGATACTCAGTTCTTTGTTTCTGTGATAGATCACTGAGTATGATAGACTCTAAATCCACCCAAGTTGCTGAGAAGTCCATAATTTTGTCCTTCTTCGTGGCTGCATAATATGCCATTGTGCATATGTAATTTTTTAATCCAGTCCACATTTTAAAATCCAGTCCACTTTTGATGGGCACATAGTTAGTTCCATGTTTTTGCTATTGTGAACAGTGCTGTAATAAACATGTGTGCATAGGAATCTTTTTCATAGCATAATTTGAGTTTCCCTGGGTATATTTCCAGAAGGGGGATTGCTGGGTTGTATAGAAGAGCAATTTTTAGATCTTTTAGAAATTGCCACATTGTTTTCCACGGAGGTTGTACTAATTTACACTCCCACCAACAGTGTGGAAGCATTTCCTTTTCCCTGCATCCTCTCCAGCATCTATTGTTTTCTGAGTTATTAATAATGGTCATCCTGACTGGAGTTAGGTAGTATCTCAGTGTGGTTTTGATTTGCATTTCTTTGATGATTAGTGAGGCTGAGCATTTTTTTCATGTATCTTTTGAAAAGAAGTTATTTTTTTTTAATTTTAAAGATGGGAAAGAAGAGATTTTTAATGAATGCACCCGAATCTTAGAGAATGGCATATAGGAATATTATGTCTCAAGCCAAGACATTTCAGGAAGTTATTAGATCTAAGCAACTATACTCAGAATTACAAGGGAGGAAAAGGATGAATTTTTAATTTTAAAGGTGTGGGGTACAATTCAGGTTTAGGTATACACATGTTCACTCTTCAGTTACCCTTATTGATGAGGTGTGCTCCTCCTTCTCCTGGCAGTTTCCCTCAACTGCCAATTCCACCCCCTCTAAGGATGACTTTTAATGTTAAAAAAAAGAACTAATTTAATGCTAAGCAACCCCTCAGAACTGGAAAGTAATATTTCAGGGGATGAGAAAGAATGGTAGTCCTCCATGTGGAGGAAGAACCTATACAGTTCAGGAAAAAACATTTCAACCAAGAATGACACCTAGTCAATTCTATCAAGGAATTCCCAGAGGACCACCTGGACCTCCAAGGAGAACTTGGCCTGATGAACATATTTAAAAAGTTTTACAAGGGAGATGTGACAGCTGAAACAAGTGAGGTTTAATCCAGGAAAATAAGATCACTCATTTACAAAAAATGGATGGCGACCAGTTCAAGAGAACTCCAGTAAAAATTAGATATATATAATATTCAGAGAGATAATATACCATATGTAAATTTATGTATAGAAGATAGGTTAAGAAATAAATTATATAAAACATTTTTAGAATATAATGATAGTCAAATAACTATATTAAAAGGAGAACCTCTGAAAACTACCAAGAATTATTTTCAAACCCAGGGATTAGATGGTAAAGTGAAGAAGGCTTATCCAAATGAAATGAAAGTTTTGGTATATGATAGAGAGTCAATAAAATGTATAATATATTATTTCCTGAAGGATAAAATATATTAGGCTGTGATGTATTACCAAGGCTATATAAGAAATGGTTTACACACAAAAAGATAAAGGATTAGAAAACGCAGGAGACACCTTTATGGAAATTGGTATAGGCAACCAATTCCTGATCAAAACCCCAAAAGCCCATGCCATAAGAGATAAGACAGACCAGTAGAACCTCATCAAACTGAAAAGCTTCTGGAAAGCAAAATAAACCATCAAGAGAGCAGGGAGTCAGCCCACAGAAAGGGAAAAAATATTTGCCAACTGCATATCTGACAAAGGTCTAACATCAAGGATCTACAAGAAACTCAAATATGCTGAAAGGAAAAAAACAAACAGCCCCATTAAAAAGTGGGCAAAAGACATGAATAGACACATCTGAAAAGAAGAGATAAGTGTAGCCAACAGACACATAAAAAAATGCTCAGCCTCACTCATCATCAGAGAAATGCAAATCAAAATCACATTGAGATACCACCTAACTCCAGTAAGAATGACCATCACTAATAAAACAAAAAACAGCCGGGCATGGTAGCTCATGCCTGTAATCCCAGCAATTCAGGAGGCCGAGGTGAGAGGATTGCCTGAGCTCACGGATTTGAGACCAGCCTGGGCAACTTGGTGAAACTTCTTCTCTACAATTAAAAAAAAAATTAGTTGGGCATGATGAAGCGCTCCTGTAGTTCTGACTACTTGGAAGGCTGAGGTGGAAGGATAGCCTAAGCCCAGCAGGTCAATGCTGGGGTGGCCATGAGCGTGCCACTGCACTCCAGCCTGGGCGACAGGATGAGACTCCAACTAAAAAAAAAAAAAAAATTCATGTCCAATAAGATTCTAGACCAAAAAGTTTCCCTATGCCCAGACCAAATATTCAATATTTGTAAAAACAATTTGGACTTTATTTGAAGCTTTAAAACAAACTGAGCCTCTGGTGGGAAGAAATCCTCTAACCATAAGCTTGGCTATTCCTTTGCTTTCATGGGTACAGATGTCCCCTGAAGAAACTAAGGGTCTGGTCTTAGATGCCAGACTATGTTCTTGGAAATGGTATATCTCATTACGAGATTTACAATACTAGGGCACCCCATCAGGAGTGATGGAAGAGATCGTGGACTTGCGGTAGGCTTGCCAGATGACTATCTGAGGGACAGTACAATCCATACCCTCATATGGAAATGGGGACCCTTCTGGTTACCCAAGTTGTGAAACACTTGGTTTATGGATGAATCATCCATCATGAAAGGAACAGGAGTGCATTGGAAGACCGCAGCCTATAGACTCTATGACGGCATGATACAAATGCAGGAAGGGATAGATAATTCAGCCCAACACACAGAGGTAATGAAGACCTGGTTAGCAGTTGAAACCTCCCTACAGGAAGGCAAAAAGGAAATTTTGATTTTCACACACTCATGGGCATTAGCTAATGGATTGGTTATTTGGTCATCAAAATGGAAGGTGTACAATTTCAAAATAAATGGTAAGGAGGTATGGGAAGACTTGGATCAAATTGGTAGATGCACCTATGAAAAATAAAGGTGATTCATGTGTCAGCACATACTAACAGAGATTATCCAGAATCCAAATTTAATGAAAAAGCAGATACACTAGAAAAGATAGAGGCAGTACAGAAAATACTTTTCAAAGAGCAAGAAGATACAATTATTTTGGTAGATAAGGAAGATAAATTACACAAGGACAGTCCTAAAATAAATAACATAGACAGGAAGATAAATGAAAACATGAGAAAGAGATAAAGAATCCTATCCTTAAAATTAAGATGAGGAAAGAAATGATCAGTGGATCATAGATAAAGAAATCCTAGTTCTTTCAGAAATCACCACACTGTCTTCCAAAGAGATTGTACTAGTCTGCATTCCCACCAGCAGTGTGGAAGTGTTACTTTTTCTCCACATCCTCACTGGCATCTGTTGTTGTTTGTTTTATTAATGATGGCCATTCTTACAAGGGTTAGGTGATATCTCAATGAGGTTTTGATTTGCATTTCTCTGATGATGAGTGAGGCTGAGCACTTTTTCATGTATCTGTTGGCTACCTGTATATCTTCTTTTGAGAAGTGTTATTCATGTCTTTGTCCATTTTTTAAAGGGGCTGTTTGTTTTTTTCCTTTCGGTGTGTTTGAGTTCCTTGTAGATCCTAGATGTTAGGCCTTTGTCAGATATAGAGTTGGCAAATACTTTTTCCCATTCTGTGGGCTATCTCCCTGTTCTCTTGATGGTTTCTTTGGCTTTGCAGAAACTTGTCAGTTTAATGAGGCCCCACTTGTCTATCTTAGCTCTTATGGCTTGGACACTTCGGGTTTTGATCAGGAATGGGTTGCCAGTTCCAACTTCCATAAGAGTGTCTTCCATATGACCCAGCAATTCCCCTATTGGGAATATACCCAGAGGAACTCAAATCATTCTACAAAAAAGATACCTGCACAC